>NC_080378.1:35731424-36010755 GCF_014773155.1 Arachis stenosperma
CTTAATACCCTATACCATAGGCACCATGACCTTTAACAAGGCTCTGTGTGACCTGGGGTCAGGCATAAATCTTATGCCACTCTCTGTAATGGAGAAGCTGGGGATCATTGAGGTACAGCCTGCCTTATTCTCATTACAATTGGCAGACAAGTCATTAAGACAAGCTTATGGATTAGTAGAGGACGTGTTAGTAAAGGTTAAAGGCCTTTACATCCCTGCTGATTTCATAATCTTAGACACTAGGAAGGAGGATGATGAATGCATCATCCTTGGAAGACCTTTCCTAGCCACGGCAGAAGCTGTGATAGATGTTAACAGAGGAGAATTAGTCCTTCAATTGAATGGGGACTACCTTGTGTTTAAGGCACACGGCTATCCTTCTGTAACAAGGGAGAGTAAGCATGCAGAGCTTCTCTCAGTACAGAGTCAAATAGAGCCCCCACAATCAAACTCTAAGTTTGGTGTTAGGAGGCCACAACCAAACTCTAAGTTTAGTGTTGAACCCCCATATCCAAACTCTAAGTTTGGTGTTGGGAGTTCACAACATTGACCTGATCACCTTTGTTGCTCCAAGAGAGCCCACTGTCAAGCTATTGACATTAAAGAAGTGCTTGTTGGGAGGCAACCCAATTTTTATTTATCTAATTTTATTTTTATTTTATTGTTATTTTGTGTTTTATTAGGTTCATGATCATGTGGAGTCACGAAAAAAAATACTAAAATTAAAAATAGAATCAAAAATAGCAGAAGAAAAATCACACCCTGGAGGAAGGACTTACTGGTGTTAAACGCTAGTAATGAGCATCCGGCTGGCGTTCAACGCCAGAAACATGCTACACATGGGCGTTGAACGCCCAGAACGTGCACCACTTCGGCGTTTAAACGCCAGAATGGTATGCTAAGGCATTTTACATGCCTAATTGGTACAGGGATGTAAATCCTTGACACCTTAGGATCTGTAGACCCCACAGAATCGTCTCAGGATCTGTGGACCCCACAGGATCCCCAACTACCTCACCCTTTCTCTCTCCATTCATGGTCATCCCTTCTATTTTTTTATTCACCACTCATATCTATCCACTCTTCCCCATACACCCCACCTACCTTCAAAATTCAAATTCGCTTTCCCACCCAATCCCACCCATTTAGCCGAATACACACATCCCTCCATCTCCTCCATATCTTCTTCTTATTCTTCATCTTTTCTTTCTTCTCTTTCTCGAGGGCGAGCAATTTTCTAAGTTTGGTGTGGTAAAAGCATAGCTTTTTATTTTTCCATAACCATTGATAGCACCTAAGGCCAGAGAAACCTCAAAAAAAAAGAGAAAAGGGAAGACAAAAGCTTCCACCTCTGAGTCATGGGAGATGGAAAGACTCATCTAAAGGGTTTATAGCTCGGTGGTAGAACATTTGACTGCAAATCAAGAGATCCCTGAGATACCTCTGGGGATAAATTGTCCTCCACACAATTATTGGGAGCAACTAAGGATAGGAGCACCAAAATTACTAGGGATCATGCAACAGAAGCAAGGAAGAGACATAGAGGAGTTCAAAGAGCACCATTGGTTCTTCAAGAAGGCGCCACCCTCACTAAGGTGGACTCATTCCTTGTTCTTATTTCTCTGTTTTTCGATTTTTATGCTTCATGTTTATTTATGTTTTGTGTCTCTACTTCATGATCATTAGTATGTAGTAACTATGTCTTAAAGCTATGAATAAATTCTATAAATCCTTCACCTCTCTTAAATAAAAAATATTTTTAATTCAAAAGAACAAGAAGTACATAAATTTCGAAAATTGTCCTTGAATTTAATTTAATTATATTGATGTGGTGACAATACTTTTTGTTTTCTGAATGAATGCTTAAACAGTGCATATTTTTGATCTTGTTGTTTATGAATGTTAAAATTGTTGGCTCTTGAAAGAATGATGAACAAAGAGAAATGTTATTGACAATATGAAAAATCATGAAATTGATTCTTGAAGCAAGAAAAAGTAGTGAAAAACAAAAGCTTGAAAAAAAAAGAGAAAAAGAAAAAGCAAGCAGAAAAAGCCAATAGCCCTTAAAACCAAAAGGCAAGGGTAAAAAGGATCCAAGGCTTTGAGCATCAATGGATAGGAGGGCCCAAGGAAATAAAATCCAGGCCTAAGCGGCTAAATCAAGCTGTCCCTGACCATGTGCTTGTGGCATGCAGGTCCAAGTGAAAAGCTTGAGACTGAGTGGTTAAAGTCGTGATCCAAAGCAAAAAGAGTGTGCTTAAGAGCTTTGGACACCTCTAACTGGGGACTCTAGCAAAGCTGAGTCACAATCTGAAAAAGGTTCACCCAGTCATGTGTGTGTGGCATTTATGTATCCGGTGGTAATACTGGAAAACAAAATGCTTAGGGCCACGGCCAAGACTCATAAAAGTAGCTGTGTTCAAGAATCAACAAACTTAACTAGGAGAATCAATAACACTATCTGAAATTCTAAGTTCCTATAGAAGCCAATCATTCTAAATTTCAAAGGAAAAAGTGAGATGCCAAAACTGTTCAGAAGCAAAAAGCTACAAGTCCCGCTCATCTAATTAGAATTAATATTCATTGATATTTTGGGATTTATAGTATATTCTCTTCTTTTTTATCCTAATTGATTTTTCAGTTGTTTGGGGACAAGCAACAATTTAAGTTTGGTGTTGTGATAAGCGGATAATTTATACGCTTTTTGACATTGTTTTTAGGTAGTTTTTAGTATGATCTAGTTACTTTTAGGGATGTTTTCATTAGTTTTTATGCTAAATTCACATTTCTCGACTTTACTATGAGTTTGTGTGTTTTTCTGTGATTTCAGGTATTTTCTGCCTGAAATTGAGGGACCTGAGCAAAACTCTGATAGGAGGCTGACAAAGGACTGCTGATGCTGTTTGAATCTGACCTCCCTGCACTCGAAATGGATTTTCTGGAGCTACAGAACTCCAAATGGCGCGCTCTCAACGGTGTTGGAAAGTAGACATCTAGAGCTTTCCAACAATATATAATAATCCATACTTTATTCGTGATTAGACGACGTAAACTGGCGCTCAATGCCAGTTCCATGCTGCATTTTGGAGTCAAACGCCAGAAACAGTCACGAACCAGAGTTGAACGCCAAAAACATATTACAACTTGGCGTTCAACTCCAAGAGAAGCCTAAGCTCGTGGATAGATCAAGCTCAGCCCAAGCACACACCAAGTGGGTCCCGGAAGTGAATTTATGCATCAATTACTTACCTCTGTAAACTCTAGTAGCTAGTTTAGTATAAATAGAACTTTTTACTAGTTTATCAAGGGTCTTTTGATCATTCGGTCTTGTGACCACGTTTGCGGGCTGGCCATTCGGCCATGCCTAGACCTATCACTTATGTATTTTCAATGGTAGAGTTTCTACACACCATAGATTAAGGGTGTGGAGCTCTGCTGTTGGTGCACGAAATTGCAATAACACTTTTGCAATCCCGCACAACTAACCAGCAAGTGCACTGGGTCGTCCAAGTAATACCTTGCGTGAGCAAGGGTCGATCCCACGGAGATTGTCGGCTTGAAGCAAGCTATGGTTATCTTGTAAATCTTAGTCAGGATATCAGAAATTATCAGGATTGATTGTAAAAAGCAAAAGAACATGAAATGGTTACTTGTATTGCAGTAATGGAGAATGGGTTGAGGTTTGGAGATGCTCCATCTTCTGAATCTCTGCTTTCCTACTGTCTTCTTCATCAAACACGCAAGGCTCCTTCCATGGCAAGCTGTATGTAGGGTTTCACCATTGTCAGTGGCTACCTCCCATCCTCTCAGTGAAAATACGTCCCTGATGCTCTGTCACAGCATAGGCTAATCATCTGTCGGTTCTCAATCAGGCCGGAATAGAATCCAGTGATTCTTTTGCGTCTGTCACTAATGCCCCGCCCTCAGGAGTTTGAAGCACGTCACAGTCATTCAGTCATTGAATCCTACTCAGAATACCACAGACAAGATTTAGACCTTCCGGATTCTCTTGAATGCCGCCATCAGTTCTAGCTTATACCACGAAGATCCCGATTAAAGAATCCAAGAGATAACTACTCAATCTAAGATAGAACAGAGGTGGTTGTCAGGCACATGTTCATAGTTGAGAATGATGATGATTGTCACGGATCATCACATTCATCCGGATTAAGAACAAGTGTTATCTTAGAATTGAAGCAAGCATGATTGAATAAGAAACAGTAGTAATTGCATTAATCCATCAAGACACAGCAGAGCTCCTCACCCCCAACCATGGGGTTTAGAGGCTCATACTGTGGAAAGAAACGTATAAGAAATGTTATGAGGTCATAAGGTTTACAGTAATGAGTAAATGACAGAAAAATCCACTTCCGGGCCCACTTGGTGTGTGCTTGGGCTGAGCAATGAAGGAATTTCGTGTAGAGACCTTTTCTGGAGTTAAACGCCAGCTTTCATGCCAGTTTGGGCGTTTAACTCCAATTTTATGCCAGTTCCGGCGTTTAACGCTGGAATTTCTGTAGGTGACTTTGAGCGCCGGTTTGGGCCATCAAATCTTGGGCAAAGTATGGACTATTATATATTGCTGGAAAGCCCAGGATGTCTACTTTCCAATGCCGTTGAGAGCGCGCCAATTGGGCTTCTGTAGCTCCAGAAAATCCACTTCGAGTGCAGGGAGGTCAGAATCCAACAGCATCTGCAGTCCTTTTCAGTCTCTGGATCAGATTTTTGCTCAGGACCCTCAATTTCAGTCAGAAAATACCTGAAATCACAGAAAAACACAAACTCATAGTAAAGTCCAGAAAAGTGAATTTTAATTAAAAACTAATAGAAATATACTAAAAACTAACTAAAAGATACTAAAAACATACTAAAAAACAATGCCAAAAAGCATACAAATTATCCGCTCATCACAACACCAAACTTAAATTGTTGCTTGTCCCCAAGCAACTGAAAATCAAAATAGGATAAAAAGAAGAGAACATACTATAGACTCCAAAATATCAAAGAAACATAGCTCCAATTAGATGAGCGGGACTAGTAGCTTTTTGCCTCCGAACAGTTTTGGCATCTCACTCTATCCTTTGAAGTTCAGAATGATTGGCATCTATAAGAACTCAGAACTCAGATAGTGTTATTGATTCTCCTAGTTAAGTATATTGATTCTTGAACATAGCCAGTGTATGAGTCTTGGCTGTGGCCCAAAGCACTCTGTCTTCCAGTATTACCACCGGATACATACATGCCACAGACACATAATTGGGTGAACCTTTTTAGATTGTGACTCAGCTTTGCTAAAGTCCCCAATTAGAGGTGTCCAGGGTTCTTAAGCACACTCTTTTTTGCTTTGGTTCACAACTTTATTTCTTTCCTTTTCTCTCTTTTTTTTTTCTTTCTCTTTTTTTTTTCGAAAATTCTCTTTTTTTTTTGTATTCACTGCTTTTTCTTGCTTCAAGAATCATTTTGATGATTTTTCAGATCCTCAATAACAGTTCTCCTTTTCCATCATTCTTTCAAGAGCCAACAATTTTAACATTCTTAAAACAACAAATTCAAGAGACATATGCACTGTTCAAGCATTCATTCAGAAAACAGAAAGTATTGTCACCACATCAAGCTAATTCAACTAGTTTCAAGGATAAATTTCGAAATCCTGTACTTCTTGTTCTTTTGTGATTAAAGCATTTTTCATTTAAGAGAGGTGATGGGTTCATAGGACATTCATAACTTTAAGGCATAAATTTTATTAATTATGAACTAAGAACAAGACTCAAATATAGATATAAGATGAGACAAAAAAAAAATAAAAATAGAAAATAAGACAAGAAAAACAAAAAAAAAAATAGGCTCCTAATGATAGAGGTTTTCACAGAGTTAGGACTCAACAACCTTGATTTTGAGAAGTGGATGCTCCCTCAGCTTGAGAGGAAAGCTTTTGGCGTTTCAACTCTTGGAGTTCACGCCCCTGCTTCTCTTGTTCCTTCAGCAATTTGCAGAGCATGCAGTTTTGATTCTGCTGTTCTTCCTTCAGTTGCTCCATAGTCTCTTGCAACTTGTTAATAGATGCTTCTAGGTTGGACCAGTAGTCAATTCTTGGGAATTCAGGGAGGAATTCCTGCGCCCTCCTCTTGATGGAGTTGTCTTGCACTTGTCCTTCTATTGACTTCTTGGTGATTGGGTGTTCAATGGGTATGAACTCATCTACTCCCATCTTCACCCCAGCCTCTTTACAGAGCAAGGAAATCAAGCTTGGATAAGCCAATTTGGCTTCAGTGGAATTCTTATTTGCAATTGTGTAGATCCCACAGGCAATCACATGATGGACCTCCACCTCTTTTCCAAGCATAATGCAATGAATCATCACTGCTCTCTTGATGGTGACCTCAGAACGGTTGCTAGTAGGCAATATGGAACGCCCAATGAAGTCTAGCCAACCTCTTGCAATTGGCTTGAGGTCTCCCCTCTTGAGTTGGTTTGGGACACCCTTAGAATTGGTTATCCACTTAGTTCCAGGGAGGCATATGTCCTCTAGAACTTGATCCAACCCTTTATCTACTCTCACATTCCTCCTATTGAAGGAGTCAGGATCATCTTGTAGTTGGGGTAACTTGAAGATTTCTCTTATTTTGTCCAGATGGAAGTACATGACTTTCCCTCTGACCATGGTTCTGTAGGTATGGTAAGCAGTTCCAGTCATTCTCTGCTTATCTGTTAGCCACAGATTTGAGTAGAATTCCTGAACCATGTTCCTTCCAACCTTTGTCTCAGGATTGGTTAGAATTTCCCATCCTCTGTTTCGAATTTGCTCTTGGATCCCCGGATATTCATCTTCTTTCAGATCAAATTTAACTTCCGGGATCACTGACCTCAGACCCATTATTTTGTGATAATGGTCTTCATGTTATTTGGTTAAGAACTTCTCTTGACTCCAAAGATTCTTTGGATTATTCTCTTTCTTGCCTCTTAAATTGGTTTGTTTTCCCTTAGGAGCCATGATATTGATGAATCTTGGCTTAGTGATCACGGAAAAGCACACCAAACTTAGAGGTTTGCTTGTCCTCAAGCAAAAGAAAAGAAAGAGAGAGAGAGAGAGGAAGAGGAAATTCGAATGGTGTGGGCAAAGGGGGTTCCAAACGTGAATTTATAAGGGAGGGGAGAAGAGATTTTGAAAAAATAAAAATTTGAAAGGAGATTTGAGAAGATATGAAAAGAAATTGAGAAAAGGGTGAATTTTTGAAGAAGATTTGTGATTAATTTGAAATATATTTGAAGAATGGTTTTGATTTGTAAGGATCTGAAAGTGAATGATGAAAGGTTGAAGTGCATTTATGTAGAAGAGTATGGTTAAAAAGAGGAAAGTTTGAAAAAAATTGAGTTGAAAACAAAAATGTGGTCCCCCCACCTTTCTGGCGTTAAACGCCCAGAATGGCACCCATTCTGGCGTTTAACGCCCATTTGCTACCCTTTTTGGGCGTTTAACGCCCAGCCAGGTGCCCTGGCTGGCGTTAAACGCCAGAAATCCTTTGTCACTGGGCGTTTTTACAAAACGCCCAGGATGCTGCACACCTGGCGTTAAACGCCCAGAATGGTGCCCATTTTGGCGTTTAACGCCCAAAATGGCACCATTCCTGGCGTTAAACGCCCAGAATGGTACCCATTCTGGCGTTTAACGCCCAAAATGCCCCTTACTGGCGTTTTTTCGCCAGTAAGCTCATTTTCTCTGCTTTTTGAGCTGAATCCTTCTGTAACTCTGTGAATTCCTTCATTTTTGATACTTGCCTCTGTAAGAACAATTCATACAACTTTCTAATGACTGAGTTGCCTCCCAGCAAGCGCTTCTTTACTGTCTTTAGCTGGACTTTTACAGAGAATCACTCAAGCCTCAGTTTTGAGCATTCCTGCTCAAAATTTCCTTCAAGATAGTGCTTGATTCTCTGTCCATTAACAATGAACTTCTTGTCAGAATCAATATCCTGAAGCTCAACATATCCATATGGTGATACCCCTGTAATCACATACGGACCCCTCCACCGGGATTTGAGTTTTCCTGGAAACAATTTGAGCCTGGAGTTGAAGAGCAGAACTTTTTGTCCTGGTTCAAAGACTCTGGTTGACAATTTCTTGTCATGCCACTTCTTTGCCTTTTCCTTATAAATTTTTGCATTTTCAAAGGCATTGAGTCTGAACTCTTCTAGCTCATTTAGCTGGAGCAGTCTTTTCTCACCAGCTAACTGTGCATCCATGTTTAGGAATCTGGTTGCCCAGTAGGCTTTGTGTTCCAGTTCCACAGGCAAATGACAGGCCTTCCCATACACCAGTTGGTATGGAGAGGTGCCTATAGGAGTCTTGAATGCTGTTCTGTATGCCCACAGAGCATCATCCAAGCTCTTTGCCCAATCCTTTCTCCGGGCCATCACAGTCCGTTCTAGGATTCTTTTTAGCTCTCTGTTAGAGACTTCTGCTTGCCCATTTGTCTGTGGATGATACGGAGTTGCCACTTTATGGCTAATTCCATATCTAACCATAGCAGAGTATAGCTGTTTATTGCAGAAATGAGTGCCCCCGTCACTGATTAGCACTCTGGGGACGCCAAACCTGCTGAAAATGTTTTTCTGGAGGAATTTCAGTACGGTTTTGGTATCATTAGTGGGTGTAGCAATTGTTTCTACCCACTTAGATACATAGTCCACTGCCACCAGAATATAAGTGTTTGAGTATGATGGTGGGAATGGTCCCATGAAATCAATTCCCCATACATCAAACAATTCTATCTCTAATATCCCTTGTTGAGGCATGGCATATCCGTGAGGCAGGTTACCAGCTCTTTGGCAACTGTCACAGTTACGCACAAACTCTCGGGAATCTTTGTAGAGAGTAGGCCAGTAGAAGCCGCACTGGAGAACTTTAGTGGCTGTTCGCTCACTTCCAAAATGTCCTCCATAATGTGATCCATGGCAGTGCCATAGGATCCTTCGTGCTTCTTCTCTGGGTACACATCTGCGGATCACTCCGTCAGCACATCTCTTAAAGAGATATGGTTCATCCCAAAGGTAATACTTGGCATCTGAAATTAATTTCTTTCTTTGCACACTGCTGTACTCCTTGGGTATGAACCTCACAGCTTTATAATTTGCAATGTCTGCAAACCATGGAGCTTCCTAGATGGCAAAGAGTTGCTCATCTGGGAAAGTCTCAGAGATCTCAGTAGAAGGGAGGGACGCCCCAGCTACTGGTTCTATTCTGGACAGATGATCAGCTACTTGGTTCTCTGTCCCTTTTCTGTCTCTTATTTCTATATCAAACTCTTGCAGAAGCAACACCCATCTTATAAGCCTGGGTTTTGAATCCTACTTTGTGAGTAAGTATTTAAGAGCAGCATGGTCAGTGTACACAATCACCTTTGATCCCACTAAGTAGGATCTAAACTTGTCAATGGCATAGACCACTGCAAGTAATTCTTTTTCTGTGGTTGTGTAATTCTTCTGTGCATCATTTAGAACACGGCTAGCATAATAAATGACATGCAGAAGTTTGTTATGCCTCTGTCCCAACACTGCACCAATGGCATGATCACTGGCATCACACATTAATTCAAATGGTAATGCCCAATCTGGTGCAGAGATGACTGGTGCTGTGACCAGTTTAGCTTTCAGGGTCTCAAATGCCTGCAAACACTGTGTGTCAAACACAAATGGCGTGTCAGCAGCTAGCAGGTTACTTAAAGGTTTTGCAATTTTCGAAAAATCCTTGATAAACCTTCTATAGAATCCTGCATGCCCCAGAAAGCTTCTGATTGGCTTAACATTGGTAGGTGGTGGTAATTTTTCAATTACCTCTACCTTTGCCTTATCCACCTCTATTCCCCTGCTTGAAATTTTGTGCCCAAGGACAATTCCTTCAGTCACCATAAAGTGACATTTCTCCCAGTTAAAAACCAGGTTAGTCTCTTGGCATCTTTTCAGGACAAGTGATAGGTGGTTAAGACAGGAGCTAAATGAGTCTCCATATACTGAAAAGTCATCCATGAAGACTTCCAGAAATTTCTCTACCATATCTGAGAAGATAGAGAGCATGCACCTCTGAAAGGTTGCAGGTGCATTGCACAGACCAAAAGGCATCCTTCTGTAGGCAAACACGCCAGAAGGGCAAGTGAATGCTGTCTTTTCTTGGTCCTGGGGATCTACTGTAATTTGGTTGTAGCCTGAATAGCCATCCAAAAAGCAGTAGTAATCATGACCAGCTAGTCTTTCTAGCATTTGGTCTATGAATGGTAAAGGAAAATGATCCTTTCTGGTGGCTGTATTGAGTCTTCTGTAGTCAATGCACATGCGCCACCCTGTGACTGTCCTTGTAGGAACCAGTTCATTTTTTTCATTATGAACCACTGTCATGCCTCCCTTTTTGGGAACAACTTGGACAGAGCTCACCCAGGGGCTATCAGAGATAGGATAAATAATCCCAGCCTCTAGTAATTTAGTGACCTCTTTCTGCACCACCTCCTTCATGGCAGGATTTAGCCTCCTCTGTGGTTGGACCACTGGTTTGGCATTATCCTCCAATAGGATCTTATGCATGCATCTAGCTGGGCTAATGCCCTTAAGATCACTTATGGACCACCCAAGAGCTGTCTTGTGTGTCCTTAGCACTTTAATCAGTGCTCCCTCTTCCTGTGGATTTAAAGCAGAGCTTATAATCACTGGAAAAGTGTCACCCTCTCCCAGAAATGCATATTTCAGGGATGGTGGTAGAGGTTTGAGTTCAGGTTTGGGAGGTTTATCCTCCTCCTGAGGAATTTTCGAAAATTTCCTTACTTCCTCTAGTTCTTCTTGATCAGGTTGAGCATCTTTGAAGATGTTCTCAAGCTCTGATTCTAGGCTTTCAGCCACATTGATCTCTTCTACCAGAGAATCAATAATGTCAACGCCTATGCAGTCATCTGGTGTGTTTGGATGCTGCATAGCTTTCACAGCATTCAACTTGAACTCCTCCTCATTGACTCTCAAGGTTACTTCCCCCTTTTGTACATCAATGAGAGTTCGTCCAGTTGCTAGGAAAGGTCTTCCTAGAATGAGAGTTGCACTTTTGTGCTCCTCCATTTCCAGCACCACAAAGTCAGTTGGAAAGGCAAATGGCCCAACCTTGACAATCATGTCCTCTATTATGCCTGATGGGTGTTTAATGGAGCCATCAGCAAGTTGTAGGCATATCCTGGTTGGTTTGACTTCTCCAATCAACCCAAGCTTTCTGATAGTGGATGCAGGTATTAGATTGATGCTTGCTCCAAGATCACATAAAGCTGTCTTGGTGCAAGTGCCTTCCAATGTGCATGGTATCAGAAAGCTTCCAGGATCTTGAAGCTTTCTGGTAAGCTTTTTAGAATGACTGCACTGCATTCTTCAGTGAGAAACACTTTTTCAGTTTCTCTCCAATCCTTCTTATGACTTAAGATTTCCTTCATGAACTTAGCATAAGAAGGTATTTGCTCAAGTGCCTCTGCAAAAGGAATCTTTATTTCAAGAGTCCTTAAATAGTCTGCAAAGCGGGCAAATTGCTTATCCTGTTCCGCCTTGCGGAGTTTCTGAGGATAAGGCATCTTGGCTTGATATTCTTCAACCTTAGATGCTGCAGGTTTATTCCTTACAGAAGTGGTTGAAGAAGCCTTTTTAGAGGGATTACTGTCAGCACTCTCAGGTGTCTGATCCTCCCTTGGCGTTTGGACGCCAGAATTGGGTGGAAAATGGGCGTTTAACGCCAACTTTTCCCCCTTTTCTGGCGTTTGAACGCCAGAACTGGGCAAGGAATGGGCGTTTAACGCCAATTTTCCTTCCCTTTCTGGCGTTTGAACGCCAATATTCCTCTCTGGGCTCTTATTGTCCTCAGAGGGATTTTTATAGAGGTTTGGTTGTCCTCTGTCACTTGTTCCTTGTTTGGCTTTTTACTCTTTTGAACAGTGTTATTCAAGGTCTTTCCACTCCTCAATTGAACTGCTTGACACTCCTCTGTTATTTGTTTAGATATTTGCTGTTTTGCTTGATTCAACTGTAGTTCTATGCTCTTATTAGCAACTTTAGTTTCATGGAGCATCTCTTTAAATTCTGCTAACTGTTCTGTCATCAGGAGCAATTGTTGATTAAGCTCATTCATCTGTTCTTGAGGATTAGGATCAGTGACTAATGCCATGACTTCCTCCTTTGGAACGGACTCATTGCTAGAATACAAGTATTGGTTTCTAGCAACAGTGTCTATAAGCTCTTGAGCTTCTTCAATTGTCTTCCTCATGTGTATGGATCCACCAGCTGAGTGGTCTAAAGACATCTGAGCTTTTTCTGTAAGCCCATAGTAGAAAATGTCTAACTGGACCCACTCTGAAAACATTTCAGAGGGACATTTCCTTAGCATACCTCTATACCTCTCCCAGGCATTGTAAAGGGATTCATTATCCTCTTGTTTAAAGCCTTGGATGTCCAGCCTTAGCTGTGTCATCCTCTTTGGAGGGTAAAAATGATTCAGGAATTTGTCTGACAACTGTTTCCATGTCTTTATGCTTGCTGTAGGTTGGTTATTTAACCACCTTTTTGCTTGATCTTTTACAGCAAATGGAAACAGTAATAGTCTGTAGACATCCTGATCTACCTCTTTATCATGTACTGTGTCAGCAATTTGTAAGAACTGTGCCAGAAACTCAGTAGGTTCTTCCTGTGGAAGACCGGAATACTGGCAATTTTGCTGCACTATGATAATGAGTTGAGGATTTAGCTCAAAGCTGCTTGCTTTGATGGGAGGTATACAGATGCTACTCCCATATGCAGCTGTAATGGGGTTAGCATATGACCCAGAGTCCTCTTGGACTGATTAATTCCACTTGAGTCCATAATGGACAGAAGGGAAATGATAATGATTGCAAAGAGATGAATTTTGTTTATTTTTATTTTTATTTTTGAAATAACCGAAAAAAAATTAAAATAAAATAAAATAAAACAAAAGGAAAATAAAGTAGAGAATTCGAAAATCAAAAGGAAAATGAGATCAAGGCAAATTGAGAACTGAATCAATTAGTAAAAAAAATTTTGAAAACAGCAATTAAAAATATATGATTGAAAAATTTTTATGAAAAAGATTTGATTCTTAAAAAGAGGAAAGAGAAAAACACAAAAAGACACGAAACTTAAAATTTTAGAAAATCAAACACTAATTTTTTTCGAAAATTTTAAAGGAAAAACACAAAGAGGACACCAAACTTAGAACTTTTGTGAATCAAAAAGGGACTAAGAACAAGAAAAATTCGAAAATCAAAAGAAAGACAACAGCATGCAATTGACACCAAACTTAAAATATGAAACTAGACTCAACTAAAAGACTCTAAACCAACAAAAATAAAACAGTCCTAATCTAAGCAACAAGATAAGCCGTCAGTTGTCCAAACTCGAACAATCCCCGGCAACGGCGCCAAAAACTTGGTGCACGAAATTGCAATAACACTTTTGCAATCCCGCACAACTAACCAGCAAGTGCACTGGGTCGTCCAAGTAATACCTTGCGTGAGCAAGGGTCGATCCCACGGAGATTGTCGGCTTGAAGCAAGCTATGGTTATCTTGTAAATCTTAGTCAGGATATCAGAAATTATCAGGATTGATTGTAAAAAGCAAAAGAACATGAAATGGTTACTTGTATTGCAGTAATGGAGAATGGGTTGAGGTTTGGAGATGCTCCATCTTCTGAATCTCTGCTTTCCTACTGTCTTCTTCATCAAACACGCAAGGCTCCTTCCATGGCAAGCTGTATGTAGGGTTTCACCATTGTCAGTGGCTACCTCCCATCCTCTCAGTGAAAATACGTCCCTGATGCTCTGTCACAGCATAGGCTAATCATCTGTCGGTTCTCAATCAGGCCGGAATAGAATCCAGTGATTCTTTTGCGTCTGTCACTAACGCCCCGCCCTCAGGAGTTTGAAGCACGTCACAGTCATTAAGTCATTGAATCCTACTCAGAATACCACAGACAAGGTTTAGACCTTCCGGATTCTCTTGAATGCCGCCATCAGTTCTAGCTTATACCACGAAGATCCCGATTAAAGAATCCAAGAGATAACTACTCAATCTAAGATAGAACAGAGGTGGTTGTCAGGCACATGTTCATAGTTGAGAATGATGATGATTGTCACGGATCATCACATTCATCCGGATTAAGAACAAGTGTTATCTTAGAATTGAAGCAAGCATGATTGAATAAGAAACAGTAGTAATTGCATTAATCCATCAAGACACAGCAGAGCTCCTCACCCCCAACCATGGGGTTTAGAGGCTCATACTGTGGAAAGAAACGTATAAGAAATGTTATGAGGTCATAAGGTTTACAGTAATGAGTAAATGACAGAAAAATCCACTTCCGGGCCCACTTGGTGTGTGCTTGGGCTGAGCAATGAAGGAATTTCGTGTAGAGATCTTTTCTGGAGTTAAACGCCAGCTTTCATGCCAGTTTGGGCGTTTAACTCCAATTTTTATGCCAGTTCCGGCGTTTAACGCTGGAATTTCTGTAGGTGACTTTGAGCGCCGGTTTGGGCCATCAAATCTTGGGCAAAGTATGGACTATTATATATTGCTGGAAAGCCCAAGATGTCTACTTTCCAATGCCGTTGAGAGCGCGCCAATTGGGCTTCTGTAGCTCCAGAAAATCCACTTCGAGTGCAAGGAGGTCAGAATCCAACAGCATCTACAGTCCTTTTCAGTCTCTGGATCAGATTTTTGCTCAGGACCCTCAATTTCAGTCAGAAAATACCTGAAATCACAGAAAAACACACAAACTCATAGTAAAGTCCAGAAAAGTGAATTTTAATTAAAAACTAATAAAAATATACTAAAAACTAACTAAAAGATACTAAAAACATACTAAAAACAATGCCAAAAAGCATACAAATTATCCGCTCATCAGCTGTACCTCAAGTTTTAATGCAATTACTACTATTTTCTATCCAATTCGATTTATTCCTATTCTAAGATATTCGTTGCACTTCAACTTGATGAATGTGATGATCCGTGACACTCATCATCATTCTCACCTATGAACGCGCATGACTGACAACCACTTCCGTTCTACCTTAGACCGGGCGCATAGCTCTTGGATTCCTTGATCAGAATCTTCGTGGTATAAGCTAGAATTGATGGCGGCATTCATGGGAATCCGGAAAGTCTAACCTTGTCTGTGGTATTCCGAGTAGGATTCCGGGAATGAATGACTGCGACGAGCTTCAAACTCCTGAAGGCTGGGCGTTAGTGACAGACGCAAAAGAATCACGGGATTCTATTCCAACCTGATTGAGAACCGACAGATGATTAGCCGTGCTGTGACAGAGCATTTGGACTATTTTCACTAAGAGGATGGGATGTAGCCATTGACAATGGTGATGCCCTACATACAACTTGCCATGGAAAGGAGTAAGAAGGATTGGATGAAAGCAGTAGGAAAGCAGAGATTCAACAAGGACAAGCATCTCCATACGCTTATTGAAATTCGCACCATTAATTTACATAAGTATTTCTATCCTATTTTATTTATCTTTTAATTATCTAATCCAATCACATTTGAATCAGCCTGACTGAGATCTACAAGATGACCATAGATTGCTTCATACCAACAATCTCCATGGGATCGACCCTTACTCACGTAAGGTATTACTTGGACGACCCAGTGCACTTGCTGGTTAGTTGTGTGGAGTTGTGACTAAGTGTAATTCACGTGTGAGAGCTACCAAATTATTGGAGCCATTGTTGATGATCACAAAATCCGTGCACCAACCATCAATTTCTTCTCTTTTCTTTCTTACTTTGTAAATAATTTAGTTATGAATTACTAACTCTTTCCATTGGGAAAGAGAGCTATATCGTTTTTCAATAGATTGATTGTTTTTATTCTTCTTCTTCTCTTTATCTCTCTTTGATTTACTAGAAGAGATTTTGTTCTTCATGTTAGCATTCAATTATCTTGGAAAAGAGATTGAATGTATTTGGATTTTTTGTGAACCTTGGAAGAGGAATCATAAAACCATGCTTGAAATCCTTTCTCACACTTGAGTAGACTTGGGTTTTAGTGATTGGATATGGTGACATATAATCCACCCACTACTTGGATCTATGAGGATGTGTGGTATAATCAGGGAACAAGCTTCATCTCTTCTCATGAGCAATTAGACTAAGGAATTGGCTATTGATCAAGATTTGAGAGATTGAGTCACCAAGGAATTGGGGCTCAATCAATCATGATTGCCAAGAGGTCAATGAGTTGCATGAAGATGAGATAAAATCAATTAATCTAGAGAATACAATATCTCTTGATCCCAATATTTATTTTATCTTTCTTTCTTTTATTTACTTTATAGTTAGTTACATTTTCTGCATTTTACATTTCCAGCACTTTACTTTCTTGTACTTTACTTTCCTTGCCATTTACTTTCTTGTACTTTATTGCTTTCATTTACTTCCGTGTCATTTACATTTCTTGTTGATAATCTCTCCTTAATGTTAGTCTAACTAGAATAATCAATCAACTATTGTTTGCTTTAATCTGTTAATCTCTGTGGGATTCAACCCCACTCCTAGTGGGTTATTACTTGACGATATTTGGTGCGCTTGCCAAAGAACGAATTCATTTTATATGGGGATTGTATTCCGGTCATCAAGTTTTATAGCGCCATTGCTGGGGATTAATTGTGATTAATAAACTACCGGTTGGTTGATTACCTAGATTAGACATTTTTTCCTTTATTTTTTGTTTTTGTCATTTAATTTCTTTTAATTTTCTCTTGCTAGTAAGGATTTTGTGTTATTGCCTCACTAAGAATACCTCATCTGTGACAATGGGGATTCCAATTTCTTTTGGTGATTATTGTTTGAGACAGAGCATTTTGCAAGTAAGAATGGAGTTTCCCTCACATTTTGATCAATCATGTCATATGAGATATTGCCCACCACCACAAAATAATTTTAGTCATTATCTTAATGGTGGCTGGGAATATCATCAAGGAATGATAGAGTATGAGCAATCAAATAAAATGGAATACCTTCCAGAGCCACAAAATAGTTCATATTATGATAACTACCGAAATTTTGGCTGGAGTTTTAATGCTGCATACCCCATTCATCAAGGACTATCATCCCGTAATTGTCCAACCTATGAACCTGCACAAAATCTTCTAGAATTTGCAATAGAAGAACTCTCCAAGAGATATCTCTTCATTGCCTAACTCAGTGAGTTTTTAAGGCAAAATGTAAGAGAGGTGATTGAAGATATGGAAATCTCAAGGAGAAATCAAGAAGAGCAAATGAGACAATTGGCACAACATTTTGTTGATAAACCAACCAATATCTTTCCTTGGCCAGGGGAAGAATATCGTGCCATCAGTCTATAGAGTGGAGAAGTGCTTAATGGGGGTGAAAATGAGGAATTGGTAGAGCAAGAAGAAGAGATATTTGTACCAAGAGAGCCACCATTCCAAGAAGTTCTTGATAAAGAGGATAACCATCTCACAACACCTAAGTTCTGAAAACAAATAAGTGAAGGCAATCAACCAAAACACTAGAGTAAGGATTGTGACCAAGAAACAATCAGCTATATTCATGAAGAAGAAAAGGTTAACTGCAAACAATCCAACTCCTGCCCCAACAAGCAAAGCAAATCAAGCAAATAATAAAAGAAAGCTTGTTGGGAAGATGCCAAAACAGGGGACATCAACTTGCTCTTCTCTCCCCTTGAGATCATCATTCCTCTTAACAAACTGGAAGAAGAGGAAGAAAGTTGAGAACAACATGTCAAGCTAATGACATTAAAAGAGCACTTGTTGGGAGGCAACCCAACAGTAGGTAACATTTCCTTTCTTTGCTTTGTTTATTTTCAATAATTTGGCATATGATTGCATTCTATGTTTGGTGTTGCCTTGCAACAAATTAATTTTCAATATTCACTGGGTACTTGCATCATTCTAAAATAAAAGTGTCACACTAAGTTTGGTGTTGCCACTTATCTTTCATGCTATGTACCATACACACCACTTATTAATGTAATCACATTGTCTCTGTTTTTACTTCTTGTGTCCTTATTGTATTCTTATTTTTGCTTGCTTGAGCACATGCATTACTCACATTTCATTGTGTAAGACACTCATGACCCATCATAAACCCCATCACCACTGTTTTAATTGTTGCTTGAGGACAAGCAATCATTCTAAATTTGGTGTGAAAAGGGGAAGAATAGGAGGAAAAGGACAACAATAATGAAGATAAACTACAAGGTGGTAACATTCCTTTTTCCTCTTATTTGTTTTCAGTACATTTAAATTGCATGATTGTCTTCTATTCATTTATATGCATGTGTGTTGTGAATAAGCCTAGCTTGATTGCTGAATTGTAACATGTGCTATGACATTATGACTACCATCTTGAGTTTTGTGAGTTCAAAGTAATTAAGAATCATGATCATAAACAAACAAGGTAATTAAAGAAGAAGTTAGCATGAACTTAAGTATTGGGAAGCTAGCATGATTATTGTTGCTCAATTGCATTTGAATTTGTGTAATTGAAGTTTTCATCTAGGACATTTTATGAAATTTTTGAAATCATGAAAATCTTGAAGAAGCAAAATGCAAATAAGGCAAGAAAAAGAAAAGGGAAAGAATGAGAAAGATGAAGGCTCTGAGTACCAATGACAATTCCTTTGTCAAGTACTTTTGGTGTTTATGTATCAAGCAAAAAGCTTGAAAACAAAACACTTAGAATCAAGGCTAGACTCAAGTGCAAAAGCACTCCCTCAAAGCTCAAGGCTCTGAGCATCAATGATTAGAGAGTAAAGAAAAGAAACAAATGAGCTAAAAGAGTCCTCTAATTAAATGCTTGTGGTGCTTATGTATCAAGTGGTAATACTTGCAAACAAAGCATTTAGAGTCGTAGCTTTCAACAAATGGTGCAAAGCACCCAAGAAGCTAAGCTAAGAAAAAGATGAAAATCTTGTTTCAAGGAAAAAACACAAAGAAAAAGATTTCATAAAATGAGCTAGATAGAAGCATCAATCATTTGAATTTCTTTTGTAATTGTAGCATGCATAAGAAGCTAGCTAACCATGAACATAAATATTGGTACTCTTCTCACCTTGGTTTGTCAAAATCTATTGCATGATTCTTTGTTTGCTTGAGGACAAGCAAAGTTTAAGTTTGGTGTTGTGAAGATTTGCATCATTTACCCCTTTTTCTTATCTAAAAGGACCATAAAAAAAGCATAATCTCATTGAATCAATGCAATTTCATGAACCAAATAATATATATTATGGTACATTACTTTGAAATGGGTTTGTGCTAAATTTTAGGTGAAAAGAGAAACAAAAGGGGAAGGAAATAACAAATAAAGCTAGGCATACCACTTAAAGCTCTGGGCGTGGCACGCCAAGCTTTTGAACCAACTCTCAACAATGGGTGTGCCACTTGGTGCTATGGGCGTGGCACGCCAAGTTTGGGAAGCCAAGTCTCAAAGAGGGCGTGCCACTTGGTGTTATGGGTGTGGCACGCCAGGCTTAAGTTTCAGAGGAGTAATTTTGAGCCCCACTATGGGCGTGGCATGCTAAGAAGTGGGCGTGGCACGCCGGGGCATATGCCAGCCTGACCTCCTCTCATTCAAATAAAAATATATTGAGCTAAACAACTCCAAATGAGGTGACTTTAGTGTCATTGGAAAGTAGACATCCAGAGCTTTCCAACCATATATAAAACTTTATAATGGACACTGGAATTAAGGAAGATATTGACCTCGAAAACACAAGGAGAAAAATACATCACTGCAGAGTTATCAGCCTGACCTCTTCATCTTCAAAGGATCATAACTTAAGTTATCGAGATTCAAATGATCTGATTTTATTTGCGTTAAAAAGTTGACATAAAGAGCTTTCCAAAAATATATAACACCTTAGGGTGGATGTTTCGAGGGTTACCTGAAACTGTAGGTCGATCTCGGATGAGATCTTCTGTACTGGTTAGTGATGACGTGTCTGGCTTGTGCGTGGCGGCTAGAGCTGTCGTGCCGACTTGTTGGACTTGGTGGAGGTGCTGATCCTTCATCACCGGAGGGTGGTGGTACCTGCAAGGGACTCCGATGCTTAAGTGAGCAAGGGTATTAAGCAGATTTTTAGTAGAATCAGAGTATGAGTTATACCTGGGTGCTCTAGTATATTTATAATGGTGCGGAGTGACCTTTTTAGATAAGATAAGTTAGTTATCTTATCTTATCTTTATCTTTTGAGTGAGGTCATCTTATCTTCAAAAGAACTACTTTTCTATCTGTAGGCTTGGGCTGCCTTAGGTTTTAGGACGCGGTCCTCCATTTGGGCCCTTTTCGGGCTTTCCTGGTGATTTGGCCGAGCTCTTTGAGAAGAGGTCAGATTTGTCCTGACCTGAAGAGGTCGGTCGACTTATCAGTAGAACATCCCGGGTCAGACAGCTCGACCCAGGGTATGAACAGTGCCCCTGCTCGAGCTCGGTTTTCTGTTTTGAGGTTGAGTCTTCAGTTTTAGGACTTCGATCCTTTTATGGTGAAGCCGGACTCGAGCATTTTGTCGATTTCTTCTTTGTAGGGTTCTCCTTTGAATGTGGAACGTTTTCTTTTGAATTTTTACTTTTGAAAACACACATCTCCTTGCTTTGGGAATGCGGGATGGTTTAATAACTGATGACAAGTCATCTTAGCCTAGTTTCTCTAGTCTTTTTCTTTTGTTTTCACTTGAATTATGCACTTTCTTGAGCTCTAAGCAAGCCAAGTTGGGTAGATTTTCATGCTTCCTTTGATTGAATCGACCATAGATGAATTAATGCAATTTCATAAGGTTTTATGCTATATTTGTTACATATTGTGAAAGAATGAATATCTCATGATTTTGAGCATAGCTTTGATGTGTTTGGTTGATTAATGATAGGTGAAGAAAGCTTGGAGAAAGGTTGAAGCAAGAAGGAATGGCTAGGAGGAAGAGAGGACAAAAAGTTTGACCAAAAGTTAGCCTCAAACTTTTGCACAAACTTTTGGGTGAAAAGTTTGCCCCAACGTTAGCCCCTAACTTTTGGGCTAACGTTGGCACATGAAAATACTCCCTGGGGCACCAAAAGTTTGCGCCAACGTTGGCCTCTAACTTTTAGGCTAACGTTGGCGCATGAGAATCAAAAAGGGGGAGCAAAAGTTTGCGCCAACGTTAGCCTCTAACTTTTGGGCTAACGTTGGCGCCATGGGTGCACATGAGGAGGCCAACGTTGGAGCAAAAGTTAGACCCCTAACTTTTGCACCAACGTTGGTATCAGCAAAAGGAGGGAGCTGATATGAAAAGTTGGAGTAAAAGTTTGCCTCAAACTTTTACTCAAACTTTTACTCAAACTTTTACTCAAACTTTTGCAAAACTCCAACCCGGTTCAATTGGTTCACTTTGATTCCTCTCCAAACTCCAAGAGCAATCAACCAAGGCCTCTCTCAACCCAAGTCCACCAAGAGTAAAGGCCCAACTCAAGGCTTGAAGATCATTTGAAGAAAGTGTATAAATAGGATAGAATTCAAGTTATTCGGGCTTTTTTTTCTTTTGAGCTTTCTCTTTGAGTTTTCAGAATAGTTTTATGAAAGCTTTTGGGTATTGAGTGATTTGGAGTTTCTTAGTCTCGGGGAAGGAGAATTCACTTCTCTTCCTCTTAGTTTATTTGCTTTCAATTTCAATTACAATTGTCTTGGATCTTGGGTTGGAGAATTGAAGAAATTCTGTTTCAATCTCATCCTTGGATCTCCCTGTTTCAGTTCACTGCATAATTGAATTTCCATTTCTGATTAATTGCTTCCTCTTCTACTTTCTTTGAAAGTTACAATTCTTCATTTCCTTTGCAATTGTTCTTGTTGGATCTAGGAAGGCATTGAGATCTAGACTTGGTTATCTAGTCTCTTGGGTCCTGAGATCTAAATTTCAATATTACATTCTCTGTTTGATGCTCTTCATGTTCATTTACATTTTTGTTTTAGATCCGATTAACTCCAAGTCATCTTCTATTTTCTCTGTTTGTTGCAATTTACTTTTTCTTGTTTAATTTCTGCAAATCCAACTCCCAATTCCCTTTATAATTTAAGCCATTTACATTTCTTGCAATTTAAGATTCTGCAATTTACATTTCTTGTGTTCTAAGTTTCTGCCATTTAATTTTTTGTTCTTTAAGATTCAGCACTTTAATTTCTTGCCCTCTTTAATTTCATGCAATTTACACATTCCCTTTACTTTCAATGCAATTTAATTTCTGCAAATCACAAATCACTCAACCAAATCTTGATTCGCTTGACTAAATCAACCACTAAACCAAAATTGCTCAATCCTTCAATCCCTGTGGGATCGACCTCACTCCTGTGAGTTATTATTACTTGATGCGACCCGGTGCACTTGCCGGTGAGTTTTGTGTCGGATCGTTTTCCGCACATCAAGTTTTTGGCGCCGTTGCCGGGGATTGAATAGATTGACCATGATTAAGTGAAGTGGTGATCTAGATCAAGCACTTTTACTTTACTGTCTTTTAATTTTCAATTAACCCACTAACTGTTTGATTTTTTGCTTAAACTAACTAAAACTTCAATCCAGCATTAGATTGAAGTGTCACTAGTTGAGTGTGTTTCTTATGCTCTGCTTGTATGTCAGGTACAAGAAGAACCACACCCACTTTTCAGGAACAAGACGAAAGAACTCTTAGGTGGTTAAGAAGAGCTGAAAGAGGGAAAAATATTGTTGGAGAAGAGGAATCCGAAGAAGAATTCCAAGATATGGAGGAACATTCAACCAATCCACTTGGTGGAGCAGACAACAACAATAACAACCCACCCCACAGGAGAGTTTTGGCCTCCTACACCTTTGCAAATCCTAGACATTGTGGAAGCAGCATCTTAGCTCCAAATGTTAATGCAAACAATTTTGAACTAAAGCCACAACTCATCACTTTGGTTCAAAACAATTGCTCTTTTAGTGGAGGACCACTTGAAGACCCGAACCAACACCTATCCACTTTCTTGAGGATTTGTAACACTGTCAAAACTAATGGTGTGCCTCCTGACAGCTACAAGCTATTGCTATTCCCATTTTCTCTCAGGGACAAGGCCACTCAATGGTTGGAATCTTTTCCAAGAGACAGCATCAACAATTGGGATGATTTGGTAACCAAGTTCCTAACCAAATTTTACCCACCTCAAAGGATCATAAGGTTGAAGACAGAGGTACAAACATTTACACAAATGGAGGCTGAACCCATCCATGAGGCATGGGAGAGATACAAGGCTCTAATCAGGAAATGTCCTCCTGAAATGTTCACTGAGTGGGATAAGCTGCAGAATTTCTATGAGGGCTTAACATTGAAATCCCAGGAAGCTTTGGATCATTCAGCTGGAGGTTCTCTGCAACTCATGAAAACTGCAGAGGAAGCTCAAAATCTCATTGATATGGTGGCTAACAACCAATATTTCTTTGCTCATCAAAGAAACCGCCAACCATCACAAAGGAGAGGAGTAATGGAGCTAGAAGGAGTGGACTCAATCTTGGCTCAAAACAAGATGATGCAGCAGCAAATTCAACAACAATTTGAGCAAATGACCAAGAGGATTGATAGCCTCCAAGTTGCAGCAGTTAACACTAGCCAACCATCAACTACATGGGGGCAAAATGAAGAAATTCAAGAGGAGCAACAGCAAGAACAAGTCCAGTACATGCATTCTAGTCCAAATGAAGTCTATGGTGATACTTACAACCCCTCATGGAAAAATCACCCCAACCTCAGATGGGGAGACACTCACAACCAAAACCAACAACTATGGCAGAGGAACTCAAACCAAAACAACCCAAGAAACAACCAAAATTACAACCAGCAGCAAACTAACCAAAACACTTACAGAAAACCTCAAAACAACTACCCCAATCTCAACCAGTACCAATCCAATAACCAACCCACTAACCAAAATGCCTACCATCCACCACTCACATCTCACAACCTACCACAAGCACCACCTGAATCCCAAAGACTCACTAACCTGGAGACCTTGATAGACAAAATGATGAAATACTAGGAAATGACAACCAAAAACCATGAGGCTTCCATGAAGAGCCTAGAGAGGCAGATCGGGCAAATCTCCAAGCAAATTTCTGTTGAGAGACCTTCAAGCTCACTTCCCAGTGACACAATCCCAAATCCCAAGGAGGAATGCAAGGCAATACAATTAAGGAGTGGGAGAACGTTGATGAGGAACAATGACACTACAAAGAAGCAAACAGAGAGCATCAAAGAACCAACAGAGGATGAGAAGCAAACAAAGGTAGATGAAGCCAAGGATCAAGAGGTGATACCAAACAAAAGCACTGAGAAACTTAAAGAGAAGGGCAACCAACAAAGACAACAGCAAGTAGGGAAAAGCATCACACCTCCACTGCCTTATCCCTAGAGGTTCAACAAGGAAGCTCAGGACCAACATTTTCATAAGTTTCTTGAGATTTTTAAGAAGCTGGAAATCAATATTCCCTTGGCTGAAGCACTTGAGCAAATTCCTCTGTATTCCAAGTTTTTGAAAGAACTTATTAACAAGAAAAGAAGTTGGCTTGAGAAGGAAACCGTATTACTCACCGAGGAATGTAGTGCTGTGATTCAACGGGGCATTCCACCAAAACTCAAGGATCCGGGAAGCTTTGTAGTATCATGCACCATTGGCAAAATAATTCTCAACAAAGCTCTCTGTGACCTTGGTGCCAGCATCAATTTAATGCCTCTTTCAATGATGAGAAAGCTTGCTATAGAAGAGCTTAAACCCACCAGGATGTCATTAGTCATGGCTGACAGATCAATCAAGACACCCAATGGAATTGTGGAGAATCTGTTGGTGAAGGTTGGGGAATTTATCTTCCCAGCAGATTTTGTGATTTTGGATACTGAAGAGGAAGGAAACGACTCAATCATTTTGGGAAGGCCATTTCTACACACAGCAAGGGCCATCATTGATGTAGAAAAAGGAGAAATGATCTTCAGGGTCCATAATAAACAAATGGTCATAAATGTTTTCAAGTCAATGCAACACATTCCTGAGCAAGAGGACTACGTAAGAGTTGATATGATAGAGAGTTTGGTGGAAGAAATGCTGGAAGAAAATTTTCAGGAGCAAGAAGGAAATCAAGGGGCAACAGAAGAACAAGTAGCTGAGACCTTCATTGAGCAAGATGAAAAACAAGACAAGAAGGAAGAAGTACGAAAATAAGAACTGAAACCACTACCCCCCATCTCAAATATGCATTTCTAGGCACATCAGAAAGCTTCCCAGTGATCATTAATTCATCCCTGACAAAGAAGGAAGAGGGAGAGCTCCTTGATGTACTCAAAGCTCACAAAGATGCTTTAGGATGGACCATTGATGACCTAAAAGGAATCAGCCCTGCATTATGTATGCATAAAATCCTCTTGGAAGATAATTCCAAACCAGTAGTTCAACCTCAAAGAAGGCTAAATCCCACAATGAAGGAAGTTGTCCAGAAAGAAGTAATGAAGTTATGGAATGCAGGGATAATCTTCCCAATATCTGACAGCCCATGGGTGAGCCCGGTTCAGGTTGTACCAAAGAAAGGAGGAATGACGATCATCACCAATGAGAAGAATGAGTTGATTCCTACTAGAACAGTGACTGGATGGAGGATGTGCATAGACTATAGAAGATTGAATGATGCCACCAGGAAGGACCATTTCCCTCTTCCATTCATTAATCAGATGCTGGAACGGTTGGCCGGTCATGCCTATTATTGCTTTTTGGATGGATATTCTGGGTATAATCAAATCGTGGTGGACCCCAAGGACCAAGAGAAGACTGCCTTTACATGCCCATTTGGAGTCTTTGCATACCGAAGGATGCCCTTTGGGCTTTGCAACGCCCCTGTCACATTTCAAAGGTGTATGCTATCCATTTTCTCTGATATGGTCGAAAAATTTCTAGAGGTCTTCATGGATGACTTCTCTGTTTTTGGTGATAATTTCAATGCTTGCCTGAACCATTTAACCCTTGTCTTGAAACGGTGCCAAGAAACTAATTTGGTTTTAAACTGGGAAAAATGCCATTTCATGGTACCCGAAGGGATTGTCCTTGGCCATAAAGTTTCAAGAAAAGGGATAGAGGTTGATAAGGCAAAGGTTGAGATAATAGAAAAACTCCCTCCACCAATTAATGTGAAATCTGTTAGAAGTTTCTTGGGACATGCCGGATTTTATAGAAGGTTTATCAAGGACTTTTCAAAAATAGCCAAACCTTTAAGTAATCTGTTAATGCTTGATAACCCTTTTGTGTTTGATGAAAACTGCCGGCATGCCTTTGAAACCTTAAAACATAAACTCACAACAGCACCAATCATCACACCTCCAGATTGGGAATTACCTTTTGAACTCATGTGTGATGCAAGTGACCTTGCAATTGGTGCTGTACTTGGGCAAAAGAAAGGAAATCTGCATCATGTTATATATTATGCAAGTAAAGTGTTAAATGATGCCCAAAGAAATTACACCACAACAGAGAAAGAGTTGCTAGCTATAGTTTATGCATTTGATAAGTTTAGATCATACTTGATAGGATCCAAAGTTGTGGTTTATACTGACCATGCTGCACTTAAGTATTTGATGTCAAAGCAGGATGCTAAACCGAGACTCATCAGGTGGATATTGCTCCTACAAGAGTTTGACATTGAGATAAGAGATAGGAAGGGCACTGAAAACCGGGTTGCTGATCATCTGTCAAGGCTACCACATGAAACAATTCAAAAAGCTTCTCAGCCCGTAAATGAAAGCTTCCCAGATGAGCACCTCTTGCAAATCCAGCAAGCACCTTGGTTTGCTGACATAGCAAACTACAAAGTTGGAAGGAAGATACCTCAAGAGTTCTCTAAGCAACAAGTGAAGAGGTTAATCAATGAAGCAAGGAAATTTTCATGGGATGAACCCTTCCTGTTCAAGAGATGCTCTGATGGAGTAATCAGAAGGTGTGTTCCCGAGAGTGAAATAAGGGACATCTTGTGGCATTGTCATGGTTCAGCTTATGGTGGACACTTTGGCCCAGAAAAAACAGCTGCAAAAGTACTGCAGAGTGGCTTCTATTGGCCAACCATCTTCAAGGATGCCAGAGAATATGTTCACCAATGTAATGAATGTCAGAAAGCAGGAGGATTAACAAGAAGGAATGAGATGCCTCAAAACTTCATCTTGGAATTAGAATTGTTCGACCTATGGGGAATTGACTTCATGGGACCCTTTTTCCCTTCCTATTCTTTCAGATACATCTTAGTAGCAGTGGAGTACGTCTCAAAGTGGGTGGAAGCCATAGCCACAACTACCTGTGACGCACAAATCGTCCTCCAATTCCTTAAAAAACACATTTTTACAAGATATGGAGTGCCCAAGGGGCTTGTTAGTGATGGTGGTGGTCACTTTTGCAACAAACAGATGGAAAAACTCCTCCACAAATATGGAGTAGTCCATAAGGTAGCCACACCCTACCACCCTCAGACTAACGGCCAAGCTGAACTGGCAAATAGGGAATTAAAGAAGATCCTAGAGAAAATAGTGGGAATCACGAGAAAAGATTGGGCTAGAAAGCTAGAGGATGCATTGTGGGCATATAGGACAGCTTTTAAAACTCCTATTGGCAAGTCACCCTTTCAGCTTTTGTATGGCAAATCCTGCCACCTCCCTGTAGAGCTCGAACACAGAGCTTTTTGGGCCACTAAACTCCTCAACCTTGATCCCCAAGCTACAGGAGAGAAAAGGCTGTTACAACTAAATGAGTTAGATGAATTCAGGCTAGACGCTTATGAAAGTGCCAATATATACAAGGAGAGAGCTAAGAGGTGGCATGACAAGAAGATCACAAAGAAGGAATTCAAGCCAGGACAGCAAGTGCTCCTGTACAATTCAAGGCTTAAACTTTTCCCTGGCAAACTAAGGTCTAAGTGGACTGGGCCATACTTGGTGACAAAGGTTTTTCCCTATGGGAGTATTGAACTGCTTGATGAGGCAACAAAGAATCAATTCATAGTGAATGGTCACATAGCAAAGTTGTACTTGGGAGGACAATGGGATAAGGAAAAAGAGGTCCAGAACCTACAACCCTCTTGAAAAGAATTGAAAGATGTCAAGCTAGTGACAATAAAAGAGCGCTTGTTGGGAGGCAACCCAACCTGAGGTAGTTTTCTTTTCATAGCTTTTTCAATAGAAGTGTTGAATAATTGATATGTATTGCAAGGAACTAAGTTTGGTGTTGCACACCAAAAACAATTTAAGGGAGAATATAGGATTCTAAGTTTGGTGTTCCACCAAGACCTCATTCAGAAACACATTCTAACTTCTTGCACATTGCTAGTTTCAAGCAATCAAACAGATTATTCAACCATATAACTGCTTTTTAGTCCTAACTTTATAACCTTTAGCAAGAACATAAAAGTTTGCCCAGAGTTAAACTGTTGAATCAGAGGAAGTAGCAAGGAATTAAGTCTGGGAATTAACTACCAATTGAAGACATTATGCATCATGACTCAAAAAGGGGCACAACAGAAGGAAGAACAAAAGAACTGCAAACCAATAGGTTGTATCTATACTTAACCTTTGCTGTTGAGAAATGTTTTGAGTTATGTTCTGTTAAAGTGTTCACTTAGTTCAAACAGATTCAATTTTCTTTTAAAATAAGTGAGCTAGTTTAAGTATGTGCTTGTGTGTTTACTTCCACTTGACTAAAAGCATGTTTTGCCCCCTGCATCTTTAATTCAATAAAAGAAATGTTTGAATGTGAAGTAAGATAGTCTCTGTCAGATAGAAGTATAATAAAAGTAAGTGGTGGTATGTGTGTGATTGTATAATAGTTCACTTTTAGTGAATAAAGAGCTAGGATATCTCCTTCCAAGTTTAAAGTGACCTACTGTCTATGAATTTCAATTAAATAAAAATCCTTGGTTAGAAAGAAAAACAAAAAGAAAGAAAGAAAAGAGATAGCCAAAAAAGTGGCAGAACAAAAAGAAACAAAGCTGGACACCAATAGCTTGAACCTTAAAATATATGCCTGTGGTGTCTTTATACTAGGATCTGCTTGGATTAGTAAGCTCTTCGGAGTGCATCAACACTTGGTGACTTGGATTAACTAATCCGGGATCATCAGCTGAAAGTCCACCATCAAGAGCAACCTAACTACAAGGCATTTAGTAACCCAAAGAGGTGCTGGGCATCAATGTTTTAAGAAGGAATGTGAGCCAAGTGTCTGTGGTGAATAATGTGTCAAGTTTAAAGAAAAGAAAAAGAACTTGCTACACATGACACTCAAATAAAGCTTTTGAACAAAGTAATAGCCAAGGATAAAGGAATAATGAGAGGTCATAGCAGTATGGTACTTGAAGCTTGAAGGAGACTTTCTAGGCCTAAGAGTCAATAAGAAGTGAGTGTTTGCATATCCACACAAAACCCCATGAACTACCAATAATACTCTGCTAGCATGAACATCTTAATCCATTTCATTCTTTCTTCTTAATAATTCATTTCTTGCTTGGGGACAAGCAAGCTTTAAGTTTGGTGTTGTGATGACAAGTCATCTTAGCCTAGTTTCACTAGTCTTTTTCTTTTGTTTTCACTTGAATTATGCACTTTCTTGAGCTCTAAGCAAGCCAAGTTGGGTAGATTTTCATGCTTCCTTTGATTGAATCGACCATAGATGAATTAATGCAATTTCATGAGGTTTTATGCTATATTTGTTACATATTGTGAAAGAATGAATATCTCATGATTTTGAGCATAGCTTTGATGTGTTTGGTTGATTAATGATAGGTGAAGAAAGCTTGGAGAAAGGTTGAAGCAAGAAGGAATGGCTAGGAGGAAGAGAGGACAAAAAGTTTGACCAAAAGTTAGCCTCAAACTTTTGCACAAACTTTTGGGTGAAAAGTTTGCCCCAACGTTAGCCCCTAACTTTTGGGCTAACGTTGGCACATGAAAATACTCCCTGGGGCACCAAAAGTTTGCGCCAACGTTAGCCTCTAACTTTTAGGCTAACGTTGGCGCATGAGAATTTCTCCCTGGGCACCAAAAGTTTGCGCCAACGTTAGCCTCTAACTTTTAGGCTAACGTTGGCGCATGAGAATCAAAAAGGGGGAGCAAAAGTTTGTGCCAACGTTAGCCTCTAACTTTTGGGCTAACGTTGGCGCCATGGGTGCACATGAGGAGGCCAACGTTGGAGCAAAAGTTAGACCCCTAACTTTTGCACCAACGTTGGTATCAGCAAAAGGAGGGAGCTGATATGAAAAGTTGGAGTAAAAGTTTGCCTCAAACTTTTACTCAAACTTTTACTCAAACTTTTGCAAAACTCCAACCCGGTTCAATTGGTTCACTTTGATTCCTCTCCAAACTCCAAGAGCAATCAACCAAGGCCTCTCCCAACCCAAGTCCACCAAGAGCAAAGGCCCAACTCAAGGCTTGAAGATCATTTGAAGAAAGTGTATAAATAGGATAGAATTCAAGTTATTCTGGCTTTTTTTTTCTTTTGAGCTTTCTCTTTGAGTTTTCAGAATAGTTTTAGGAAAGCTTTTGGGTATTGAGTGATTTGGAGTTTCTTAGTCTCGGGGAAGGAGAATTCACTTCTCTTCCTCTTAGTTTATTTGCTTTCAATTTCAATTACAATTGTCTTGGATCTTGGGTTGGAGAATTGAAGAAATTCTGTTTCAATCTCATCCTTGGATCTCCCTGTTTCAGTTCACTGCATAATTGAATTTCCGTTTCTGATTAATTGCTTCCTCTTCTACTTTCTTTGAAATTTACAATTCTTCATTTCCTTTGCAATTGTTCTTGTTGGATCTAGGAAGGCATTGAGATCTAGACTTGGTTATCTAGTCTCTTGGGTCCTGAGATCTAAATTTCAATATTACATTCTCTGTTTGATGCTCTTCATGTTCATTTACATTTTTGTTTTAGATCCGATTAACTCCAAGTCATCTTCTATTTTCTCTGTTTGTTGCAATTTACTTTTCCTTGTTTAATTTCTGCAAATCCAACTCCCAATTCCCTTTACAATTCAAGCCATTTACATTTCTTGCAATTTAATATTCTGCAATTTACATTTCTTGTGTTCTAAGTTTCTGCCATTTAATTTCTTGTTCTTTAAGATTCAGCACTTTAATTTCTTGCCCTCTTTAATTTCATGCAATTTACACATTCCCTTTACTTTCAATGCAATTTAATTTCTGCAAATCACAAATCACTCAACCAAATCTTGATTCGCTTGACTAAATTAACCACTAAACCAAAATTGCTCAATCCTTCAATCCCTGTGGGATCGACCTCACTCCCGTGAGTTATTATTACTTGATGCGACCTGGTGCACTTGCCGGTGAGTTTTGTGTCGGATCGTTTTCCGCACATCAATAACCTCATTAATACTTTTAATGTTCCGTTTCTTTTTTTCATTATGAACTTCTAAAAAAACGGTTTCTCTTCCCTGTTTCTTTGTTGTAACTTCCTCCCTTTTTTCCCACTTTTAGTTTTTGCCTGGGACTTGCATTTGCGCGTTTCTTTCTGCGACGTCATTTGGTGTTGTTCGTTGCTCGAAAAGGCGATTCTGTGTCTCCGTCTTCAATCTCTTCGAAGTTTTCTTCTTTGTTCAGGTTGGTTCTTCTTTTTGTTGTTCTTATTATTTTTTGGTAAAACTTTGATTCTGCTTGTATGTTGGAAAGCTTAAATCTTTTGTACTTTTGTGCTTGTTCGTCACTGTGATGTATTTTTGTCTTTATGCGTACTGCTAGTATTTCTCTTGATTGAGGCTTTTTAGGGCTTTGCATGCTTTACTGCCCTCTGATTTTGTAGCTTTTGTTGGGATAATGGCTTGTTTGATTCTGGGAAAGGTTACGTCTTTGAAGATTTTTCCTTGGTATATTTTGTTGCTTGATAGTTTTTGTAGACTGAAACTATAGTTAAGAGGCAGCTTAATCCATTTTTCTCTTTGGGTTGTTGATTGAAAGAAAGTATCTTCTGTTGTGGTAGCTTTTGATGGTTTTCTTGGTGATCTTGCTCTGATTTACGTCCTTTTTGCTTAAGAGTCTTTTGCTAGGTTATTTTAGCTTCTGTGGGTTTTCTTGAGTCTTCCGCTCTATGTTACTGCCTCTAAAGGATGCCCCTTGACCTTGGTGTGTGTCTTGGGGCTTTTCTTTTACTGTTTGTATTGCTCTGGATCATATTGTTCGAGTTGTTTCAATATCGCCCGAGCTTGTTTTTGGGTTAGTAATCCATTTCTTTTTCTTGTTTGTAGGATTAGTTGGCCATTTCTTCTCTCAAAAATATTGTCGAGGCGTCTTCTAAGGTTCCTGAGGGGATGTCCGACTGGTTGGACTCCCTTGTGTTGCTGTGTGTATCTCTAGCTAATTCGGAATTCTGTGTGGAGCTTAGGAAACATCATCGAATATGTAGTAGTGAGAATCAAGAAAGCAACTATGAATTGGTAGCACCTGATTCTGATGAAAGGCCTGCTTTCTTGTTCCGACCCAGGGGGAGCGTCCATTCTTTTATGCATATGATTTCTTCTTTAGCCAGATGAACATCACCCTTCCCTTTACTTCTTTTGAGACCGACCTGTTATGGTCTTGTAATGTAGCCCCATCTTAGCTTCATCTGAATTCTTGGGGTTTCATTAAGATTTTTCAGTTGGTTTGTCACGAATTTGGTGTTACGCCTTCTCAAACTCTTTTTCGGTATCTGTTTGTGTTGACCAAGCCTGGGACTACCAAAAAGAAATCTTCTTGGATTTCTTTTAGGTCAGCCCAAGGACATAAAGTTTTTTTCATATATGATGAGTCCTTCTGGGATTTTAAGAATTACTTCTTTAAGATCCGAGCTGTTGAAGGAGCTCGTCCTTTCTTTTTGGATGAGAATGGCGAGCCCCGTTTCCCTTTAGAATGGAAGAAGAACGTAGTGGTGTCTAGGTACACTTGGGAAATGTTGGACGAGGTTGAGCAGGCTTTTGTGGCTGTCTTGGAGGATATTTGGGGGGAGCCTCCCCATCTTGAAACCAAGAAATTTTTGGGGGATCTGTCCCTAATCCGCACTATGCTGGGTATTATAAATTGATATGTTTTTGTTTTGTTTTCTGGTTTTTTTTCTGGCTTGTAAACTGTTGTATTTTATTTTTCAGAGATGGCCAAAAATAATGACTCGATGAAGGCCTTTAAGAAGGCGAGGAAGGCTACTGTGGCTCAGAATGTCCCAGCCAAGGTGGCTGGGGAGGGGTCCTCTCAGGTTTTGTCGAAGCCATCTGTTCCGAGCTCTCCTGGACCGAGGAGGATGATCTGTACTCCTCGGGTTTGTTTGGCCGATCCTTCATAGGCTTCTGCTGCTACCTCTTCTTCTACCGGTGCTCCTCCTCCGAAAAAGCAAAAAATAGACGAGCCTTTTAACCTTGATGCCCCCGACTTTGACGCCGTCGAGTTTATGGACCAGCAAATTGGTCCTTATGGTACTACGCCTACTGATGATGTTTCTCTTCTTCGCCATTTGGATTTTATTACTCGGAGCAGCGTTAAGATGGCACACATGGATGCGGCTTTATATCGGACTGCTCAAGATCTTCCCATTCATGCTACAAAAGCCTTTATGGAGGAGGCTAAGTCAGAGTTCGACCGGATGAAGGGTTTAAAGGAGGAGCTCGAAGTGAAAGTGACTAAGCTGGAGAAGGAGTTGGAGGGAAAAAAGGCTAGTTTTATTGCCTTGGCGGCTTTTGTGAGGTTGGCTGAAGACACGGCGTTGAAGCACAAGGAGAGCTATGTCACAACCTATAGGGAGATGATGCGTCTCAGGGATGATTTAGATTCTGCTCGAGCTGATTATGCCGAGCTTCAGGGTCACTTTGTAGGCAGTGTAAATGCTGCTTATGAGAACCTGAAGGAGCAGGTTTGGGTTCTTGCACCCGAGCTCGACCTTACTCTCTTCAGCTTGGACAACGTCATGAAAGATGGTAAAATCGTTCATGATGACCTTGATGATGATGATGTCGTCCCTCCTTCAATGCCTGCCACAAAAACCTCTGTTGCGCCGACCTCTTTAACTCCTTCAGCTGAGGTTGGTCATCTTGAGTTAGAACCTGATTATCAAATCTTGAACCGGGATGATGGGAAGTGGATGCGGTGCCTCTTCAGACTCGTCCTCCTTCACCCCGTGTTGATGCCGCTGGGAAGCCTTTGGATCCTTAATGATTATTCTGAATGTTTGTGTAGATAGCCCAGCCTGTGGGCTTTTTGAACTTTTTATATTTTGTAAATGGTGGTTCTGACTTTCTGCTACTTTCTTAGTTTCTTGTTTAGCAACTTTATTTTGAAAAATAAAGTAGTTTTCGAGCTCTTGGGGCTGATTTTAGTGGCCTCTTTAGTTTGTTATTATAACTTGTGCTTTTTATGACACGTTTGTCTGCATCTGTCTGGTACCTTTTTAGGTTTTTGAGAGTGTTGGAACCTTATTGCCCGACCTCTTTGGATTGCCCTTGTATTTTCATACTTGTGGCTTGATTCTTTTTGAGGTTGCAGATGTTGGGTCCAACTTGTATGTCGACTTCCTTGCTTCAGTTTGAAGTTATTTCTAGTAATCCTCTTTTTGGACCTTTGTCAGGTTTCCTTTAGGGATTGCTTTTTATAACTTGTTTGTGGGGGGCCGACTTCATCATGTCGGTCCTTTATAAGTTATTTCTAGTAATCCTCTTTTTTAGACTTTTGTCAGATCTCTTTCAGGGATTACTTTTTATAACTTGTTCGTGGGAGGCCAACCTCATCATGTCGGTCCCTGGTGCACGAAATTGTGATCATCAATGGCGCCATCAACATGGTACGCTCATTGCAATCTCAACTTTCTATCACAACTCCGCACAACTAACCAGCAAGGGCACTGGGTCGTCCAAGTAATAAACCTTACGCGAGTAAGGGTCGATCCCACGGAGATTGTTGGTATGAAGCAAGCTATGGTCACCTTGTAAATCTTAGTCAGGCAGACTCAAATGGGTATAGATGATATATGAATGAAACATAAAGATAAAGATAGAGGTACTTATGTATATCATTGGTGAGAGCTTCAGATAAGCGTATGAAGATGCTTTCCCTTCCGTCTCTCTGCTTTCTTACTGTCTTCATCCAATCCTTCTTACTCCTTTCCATGGCAAGCTTATGCAAGGGTTTCACCGTTGTCAGTGGCTACCTCCCATCCTCTCAGTGAAAACGTTCCTATGCTCTGTCACAGCATATGGCTAATCATCTGTCGGTTCTCGGTCAGGCCGGAATAGAATCCAGTGATTCTTTTGCGTCTGTCACTAACGCCCCGCCTGCTAGGAGTTTGAAGCACGTCACAGTCATTCAATCATTGAATCCTACTCAAAATACCACAGACAAGGTTAGACCTTCCGGATTCTCTTGAATGCCGCCATCAGTTCTTGCCTATACCACGAAGACTCTGATCTCACGGAATGGCTGGCTCGGTTGTCAGGCGAGCACTCGGTTGTCAGGCGATCAACCATGCATCGTGCATCAGGAATCTAAGAGATAAACACTAGAGCCTTGTATGCTTATAGAAAAAGTGGTTGTCAGTCACTTTGTTCATAGGTGAGAATGATGATGAGTGTCACGGATCATCACATTCATCAAGTTGAAGAGCAAGTGATATCTTGGACAAAGAACAAGCGGAATTGAATAGAAGAACAATAGTAATTGCATTAATACTCGAGGTACAGCAGAGCTCCACACCATAATCTATGGTGTGTAGAAACTCCACCGTTGAAAATACATAAGAACAAGGTCTAGGCATGGCCGTGAGGCCAGCCTCCCAAAGTGATCAAAAGATCTCCAGAACAAAAGATTCCAAAGATCCGAAGATTTTTTTTTAATACAATAGTAAAAGGTCCTATATATAGAGAACTAGTAGCCTAGGGTGTACAGAGATGAGTAAATGACATAAAAATCCACTTCCGGGCCCACTTGGTGTGTGCTTGGGCTGAGCAATGAAGCATTTCGTGTAGAGACTCTTCTTGGAGTTAAACGCCAGCTTTTATGCCAGTTTGGGCGTTTAACTCCCATTTTAGTGCCAGTTCCGGCGTTTAACGCTGGGAATTCTGTGGGTGACTTTGAACGCCGGTTTGGGCCATCAAATCTTGGGCAAAGTATGGACTATCATATATTGCTGGAAAGCCCAGGATGTCTACTTTCCAACGCCGTTGAGAGCGCGCCAATTCGGCTTTTGTAGCTCCAGAAAATTCACTTCGAGTGCAGGGAGGTCAGAATCCAACAGCATCTGTAGTCCTTTTCAGTCTCTGAATCAGATTTTTGCTCAGATCCCTCAATTTCAGCCAGAAAATACCTGAAATCACAGAAAAACACACAAACTCATAGTAAAGTCCAGAAAAGTGAATTTTAACTAAAAACTAATAGAAATATACTAAAAACTCAACTCAAACTACTAAAAACATACTAAAAACAATGCCAAAAAGCGTACAAATTATCCGCTCATCACAACACCAAACTTAAATTGTTGCTTGTCCCCAAGCAACTGAAAATCAAATAAGATAAAAAGAAGAGAATATGCAATGAATTCCAAAAACATCTATGAAGATCAGTATTAATTAGATGAGCGGGACTTTAGCTTTTTGCCTCTGAACAGTTTTGGCATCTCACTTTATCCTTTGAAATTCAGAATGATTGGCTTCTTTAGGAACTCAGAATCCAGATAGTGTCATTGATTCTCCTAGTTAAGTATGATGATTCTTGAACACAGCTACTTATTGAGTCTTGGCCGCGGCCCAAAGCACTTTGTCTTCCAGTATTACCACCGGATACATACATGCCACAGACACATAATTGGGTGAACCTTTTCAGATTGTGACTCAGCTTTGCTAGAGTCCCCAATTAGAGGTGTCCAGGGTTCTTAAGCACACTCTTTTTGCCTTGGATCACAACTTTATTTCTTTCTTTTTCTTTCTTTTTCGTTTTCTCCCCTTTTTTTTTCGTTTTTTTTTTTGTATTCACTGCTTTTTCTTGCTTCAAGAATCATTTTTATGATTTTTCAGATCCTCAGTAACATGTCTCCTTTTTCATCATTCTTTCAAGAGCCAACATTCATGAACCACAAATTCAAAAGACATATGCACTGTTTAAGCATACATTCAGAAAACAAAAGTGTTGCCACCACATCAAAATAATTAAACTGTTATAAAATTCAAAATTCATGCAATTCTTCTCTTTTTCAATTAAGAACATTGTTTTTTTTTTTTTTTAGAAAGGTGATGGATTCATAGGACATTCATAACTTTAAGGCATAGACACTAATGATCATAAGACACAAACATGGATAAACATAAAGCATAATTTTCGAAAAACAAGAAAATAAAGAACAAGGAGATTAAAGAACGGGTCCACCTTAGTGATGGCGGCTTGTTCTTCCTCTTGAAGGCCTTATGGAGTGCTTGAGCTCCTCAATGTCTCTTCCTTGTCTTTGTTGCTCCTCTCTCATGATTCTTTGATCTTCTCTAATTTTATGGAGGAGAATGGAGTGTTCTTGGTGCTCCACCCTTAGTTGTCCCATGTTGGAACTCAATTCTCCTAGGGAGGTGTTAACTTGCTCCCAATAGTCTTGTGGAGGAAAGTGCATCCCTTGAGGCATCTCAGGGATCTCATGATGAGAGGGGTCTCTTGTTTGCTCCATCTTCTTCTTAGTGATGGGCTTGTCCTCATCAATGGGGATGTCTCCCTCTATGTCAACTCCAACTGAATAACAGAGGTGACAAATGAGATGAGGAAAGGCTAACCTTGCTAAGGTAGAGGACTTGTCCGCCACCTTATAGAGTTCTTGGTCTATAACCTCATGAACTTCTACTTCTTCTCCAATCATGATGCTATGGATCATGATGGCCCGGTCTAGAGTAACTTCGGACCGGTTACTAGTGGGAATGATTGAGCGTTGAATAAACTCCAACCATCCTCTAGCCACGGGTTTGAGGTCATGTCTTCTCAAATGAACCGGCTTCCCTCTTGAATCTCTCTTCCATTGGGCGCCCTCTTCACAAATGTCAGTGAGGACTTGGTCCAACCTTTGATCAAAGTTGACCCTTCTAGTGTAAGGATGTTCATCTCCTTGCATCATAGGCAAGTTGAATGCCAACCTCACATTTTCCGGATTAAAATCCAAGTATTTCTCCCGAACCATACTAAGCCAATTCTTTGGATCCGGGTTCACACTTTGATCATGGTTCTTGGTGATCCATGCATTGGCATAGAACTCTTGAACCATCAAGATTCTGACTTGTTGAATGGGGTTGGTAAGAACTTCCCAACCTCTTCTTCGGATCTCATGTCGGATCTCCGGATATTCACTCTTTTTGAGTGAAAAAGGGACCTCGGGGATCACCTTCTTCAAGGCCACAACTTCATAGAAGTGGTCTTGATGCACCCTTGAGATGAATCTCTCCATCTCCCATGACTCGGAGGTGGAAGCTTTTGCCTTCCCTTTTCTCTTTCTAGAGGTTTCTCCGGCATTGGATGCCATAAATGGTTATGGAAAAACAAAAAGCAATGCTTTTACCACACCAAACTTAAAAGGTTTGCTCGTCCTCGAGCAAAAGAAGAAAGAAGAGAGTAGAAGAAGAAGAAATGAGGAAGAAGGGAGTGGCTCAGTGTTCGGCCAAAGAGGGGAAGAAGTGGTGTTTAGGTTGTGTGAAAATGAAGGGGTGAAGAAGGGTATATAGGAGAGGGGAGGGCTCATGGTTCGGTCATGTATGGGTGGGTTTGGGAGAGAAAGTGGTTTGAATTTGAAGGGTGAGGTAGGTGGGGTTTTATGAAGGATGGATGTGAGTGGTGAAGAGAAAGATGGGATTTGATAGGTGAAGGGTTTTTGGGGAAGAGGTGTTGAGGTGATTGGTGAATGGGTGAAGAAGAGAGAGAGTGGTAGGGTAGGTGGGGATCCTGTGGGGTCCACAGATCCTGTGGTGTCAAGGAAAAGTCATCCCTGCACCAAATGGCATGCAAAATCACGTTTTGAGCCATTTCTGGCGTTAAACGCCGGGCTGGTGCCCATTCCTGGCATTTAACGCCAGGTTCTTGCTCTTTTCTGGCGTTTAACGCCAGTCTGGTGCCCCTTTCTGGCGTTAAACGCCCAGAATGGTGCCAGACTGGGCGTTAAACGCCCACCTGCTAGCCTTACTGGCGTTTAAACGCCAGTAAGTTCTTCCTCCAGGGTGTGCTGTTTTTCTTCCTGTTTTTCATTCTGTTTTTGCTTTTTCACTTGATTTTGTGACTTCTCATGATCATCAACCTACAAAAAACATAAAATAACAAAAGAAAATAGATAAAATGTAACATTGGGTTGCCTCCCAACAAGCGCTTCTTTAATGTCAGTAGCTTGACAAAGGGCTCTCATGGAGCCTCACAGATGCTCAGAGCAATGTTGGAACCTCCCAACACCAAACTTAGAGTTTGAATGTGGGGGTTCAACACCAAACTTAGAGTTTGGGTGTGGCCTCCCAACACCAAACTTAGAGTTTGACTGTGGGGGCTCTGTTTGTCTCTGATTTGAGAGAAGCTCTTCATGCTTCCTCTCCATGGTGACAGAGGGATATCCTTGAGCCTTAAACACAAAGGATTCTTCATTCACTTGAATGAGTAGTTCTCCTCTATCAACATCAATCACAGCCTTTGCTGTGGCTAGGAAGGGTCTGCCCAGGATGATGGATTCATCCATGCTCTTCCCAGTCTCTAGGACTATGAAATCAGCAGGGATGTAATGGTCTTCAATCTTCACCAAAACATCCTCTACAAGTCTATAAGCTTGTTTTCTTGAATTGTCTGCCATCTCTAATGAGATTCTTGCAGCTTGTACCTCAAAGATCCCTAGCTTCTCCATTACAGAGAGAGGCATGAGGTTTACACTTGACCCTAAGTCACACAGAGCCTTTTTGAAGGTCATGGTGCCTATGGTACAAGGTATGGAAAACTTCCCAGGATCTTGTCTCTTTTGAGGTAATTTCTGCCTAGACAAGTCATCCAGTTCTTTGGTGAGCAAAGGAGGTTCATCCTCCCAAGTCTCATTTCCAAATAACTTGTCATTTAGCTTCATGATTGATCCAAGGTATTTAGCAACTTGCTCTTCAGTGACATACTCATCCTCTTTAGAGGAAGAATACTCATCAGAGCTCATGAAAGGCAGAAGTAAGTCCAATGGAATCTCTATGGTCTCATTTTGAGCCTCAGATTCCCATGGTTCCTCATTAGGGAACTCATTGGAGGTCAGTGCATGCCCATTGAGGTCTTCCTCAATGGCGTTCACTTCCTCTCCCTCCTCTCCAAATTCGGCCATGTTGATGGCCTTGCACTCTCCTTTTGGATTTTCTTCTGTATTGCTTGGAAGAGTACTAGGAGGGAGTTCAGTAACTTTCTTGCTCAGCTGTCCCACTTGTGCCTCCAAATTTCTAATGGAGGACCTTGTTTCAGTCATGAAACTTTGAGTGGTTTTGATTAGATCAGAGACCATGGTTGCTAAGTCAGAGGGGTTCTGCTTAGAACTCTCTGTCTGTTGCTGAGAAGATGATGGAAAAGGCTTGCCATTGCTAAACCTGTTTCTTCCACCATTATTGTTAAAACCTTGTTGAGGTCTCTCTTGATTCTTCCATGAGAAATTTGGGTGATTTCTCCATGAAGAATTATAGGTGTTTCCATAGGGTTCTCCCAGGTAATTCACCTCTTCCATTGAAGGATTCTCAGGATCATAAGCTTCTTCCTCAGATGAAGCATCCTTAGTACTGCTTGGTGCATTTTGCATTCCAGACAGACTTTGAGAAATCAAATTGACTTGTTGAGTCAATATCTTATTCTGAGCCAAAATGGCATTCAGAGTATCAATCTCAAGAACTCCTTTCTTCTGATTTGTCCCATTGTTCACAGGATTCCTTTCAGAAGTGTACATGAATTGGTTATTTGCAACCATTTTAATTAGCTCTTGAGCCTCTGTAGGCGTCTTCTTCAGATGAAGAGATCCTCCAGCAGAGCTATCCAAAGACATCTTGGATAGTTCAGAGAGACCATCATAGAAAATACCTATGATGCTCCATTCAGAAAGCATGTCAGAAGGACATTTTCTGATTAATTGTTTGTATCTTTCCCAAGCTTCATAGAGAGATTCTCCATCCTTCTATCTGAAGGTTTGGACTTCCATTCTAAGCTTACTCAATTTTTGAAGTGGAAAGAACTTTGCCAAGAAGGCATTGACTAGCTTTTCCCATGAGTCCAGGCTTTCTTTAGGTTGTGAGTCCAACCATGTCCTAGCTCTGTCTCTTACAGCAAAAGGGAATAGCATAAGTCTGTAGACCTCAGGGTCAACCCCATTAGTCTTGACAGTGTCACAGATTTGCAAGAATTCAGCTAAGAACTGATGAGGATCTTCCAATGGAAGTCCATGGAACTTGCAATTCTGTTGCATTAGAGAAACTAATTGAGGCTTAAGCTCAAAGTTGTTTGCTCCAATGGCAGGGATAGAGATGCTTCTCCCATAGAACTCGGGAGTAGGTGCAGTAAAGTCACCCAGCACCTTCCTTGCATTGTTGTTGTTGTTGTTTTCGGCTGCCATGGGTTCTTCTTTGAATATTTCTGTTAGGTCCTCTACAGAGAGTTGTGCCTTAGCTTCTCTTAGCTTTCGCTTCAAGGTCCTTTCAGGTTCAGGGTCAGCTTCAACAAGAATGCCTTTGTCTTTGTTCCTGCTCATATGAAGGAGAAGAGAACAAGAAAATGTGGAATCCTCTATGTCACAGTATAGAGATTCCTTGAGGTGTCAGAGGAACAAAAACATAGAAGGAAGAAGTAGAGAATTCGAACTTAATTAGATAGAGTTCGAATTGTGCATTGAGAAGGAGTGGTACTCCATAAATAGAAGGATGTGGGAAGAGAGGAAGAAATTTTCGAAAATCAAGTGAAATATTTTGAAAACATTTTTAAAAAAAATTTAATTAATTTTCGAAAATCAAGAGTGGGAAAGGAATCAAGTAATTTTTGAAAAAGATATTTGAAATTAGAAATAAAAAAGATATGATTAAAAACTGTTTTGAAAAAGATGTGATTAAAAAGATATGATAAAAAAATTATGCTTTTAAAAAGATATGATTGAAAAGATATGATTTGAAAACAATTTTAAAAAGATTTGATTTTAAAAATTAATGACTTGCCTAACAAGAAAAGATATGATTCAAACATTAAACCTTTCTCAACAGAAAAGGCAACATACTTAAAATGTTCAATCAAATCATTAATTGTTAGTAAGTATCTTTGAAAAAGGAAAAAAATTGATTTTGAAAACATTTGATTGAAAAGATATGATTTGAAAAAGATTTGATTTGGAAAAACTTTGAAAACTTGAAAAAAAATTGATTTTGAAAACAAAATCCTCCCCCTTGTGCCATCCTGGCGTTAAACGCCCAGAATGGTGCACATTCTGGCGTTTAACGCCCAATGCACTACCTTTTTGGGCGTTAAACGCCCAACCAGGTACCCTGGCTGGCGTTTAAACGCCAGTCTGTCCTTCTTTACTGGGCGTTTTGAACGCCCAGCTTTTTCTGTGTAATTCCTCTGCTGCATGTTTTGAATCTTCAGTTCCCTGTACTATTGACTTGAAAATAGAACCAAGATCAAATAAACAAGGCATGCAAGACACCAAACTTAAAATTAGACACTAGACTCAAACAAGAAACATAAAATATTTTTGGTTTTTATGATTTTTATAATTTTTTTTGTGCTTTTTTCGAAAATTATATGGAAATAGAAAATAAAGGTTTCAGAATTCTCAATTTGGATTCCAGGAATCATTGCAATGTTAGTCTAAGACTCCGGTCCAGGAATTAGACATGGCTTCACAGCCAGCCAAGCTTTCAAAGAAAGCTTCGGTCCAAAACACTAGACATGGCCAATGGCCAGCCAAGCCTTAGCAGATCATTACTCCAACAGCAAAATTGATAGAAATCAACAAGCTCTTGTGATGATAAGTTGAAACCTCGGTCCAATAAGATTAGACATGGCTTCTCAGCCAGCCAGACTTCAACAGATCATCATGAAACACTAGAATTTATTCTTAAGAACTCTGAAGAAAAATACCTAATCTAAGCAACAAGATGAACCGTCAGTTGTCCATACTCAAAACAATCCCCGGCAACGGCGCCAAAAACTTGGTGCACGAAATTGTGATCATCAATGGCGCCATCAACATGGTACGCTCATTGCAATCTCAACTCTCTATCACAACTCCGCACAACTAACCAGCAAGTGCATTGGGTCGTCCAAGTAATAAACCTTACGCGAGTAAGGGTCGATCCCACGGAGATTGTTGGTATGAAGCAAGCTATGGTCACCTTGTAAATCTTAGTCAGGCAGACTCAAATGGGTATAGATGATATATGAATGAAACATAAAGATAAAGATAGAGGTACTTATGTATATCATTGGTGAGAGCTTCAGATAAGCGTATGAAGATGCTTTCCCTTCCGTCTCTCTGCTTTTTTACTGTCTTCATCCAATCCTTCTTACTCCTTTCCATGGCAAGCTTATACAAGGGTTTCACCGTTGTCAGTGGCTACCTCCCATCCTCTCAGTGAAAATGTTCCTATGCTCTGTCACAGCATATGGCTAATCATCTGTCGGTTCTCGGTCAGGCCGGAATAGAATCCAGTGATTCTTTTGCGTCTGTCACTAACGCCCCGCCTGCTAGGAGTTTGAAGCACGTCACAGTCATTCAATCATTGAATCCTACTCAGAATACCACAGACAAGGTTAGACCTTCCGGATTCTCTTGAATGCCGCCATCAGTTCTTGCCTATACCACGAAGACTCTGATCTCACGGAATGGCTGGCTCAGTTGTCAGGCGAGCACTCGGTTGTCAGGCGATCAACCATGCATCGTGCATCAGGAATCTAAGAGATAAACACTAGAGCCTTGTATGCTTATAGAAAAAGTGGTTGTCAGTCACTTTGTTCATAGGTGAGAATGATGATGAGTGTCACGGATCATCACATTCATCAAGTTGAAGAGCAAGTGATATCTTGGACAAAGAACAAGCGGAATTGAATAGAAGAACAATAGTAATTGCATTAATACTCGAGGTACAGCAGAGCTCCACACCTTAATCTATGGTGTGTAGAAACTCCACCGTTGAAAATACATAAGAACAAGGTCTAGGCATGGCCGTGAGGCCAGCCTCCCAAAGTGATTAAAAGATCTCCAGAACAAAAGATTCCAAAGATCCGAAGATTTTTTTTAATACAATAGTAAAAGGTCCTATATATAGAGAACTAGTAGCCTAGGGTGTACAGAGATGAGTAAATGACATAAAAATCCACTTCCGGGCCCACTTGGTGTGTGCTTGGGCTGAGCAATGAAGCATTTTCGTGTAGAGACTCTTCTTGGAGTTAAACGCCAGCTTTTATGCCAGTTTGGGCGTTTAACTCCCATTTTAGTGCCAGTTTCGGCGTTTAACGCTGGGAATTCTGTGGGTGACTTTGAACGCTGGTTTGGGCCATCAAATCTTGGGCAAAGTATGGACTATCATATATTGCTGGAAAGCCCAGGATGTCTACTTTCCAACGCCGTTGAGAGCGCGCCAATTCGGCTTCTGTAGCTCCAGAAAATCCACTTCGAGTGCAGGGAGGTCAGAATCCAACAGCATCTGCAGTCCTTTTCAGTCTCTGAATCAGATTTTTGCTCAGATCCCTCAATTTCAGCCAGAAAATACCTGAAATCACAGAAAAACACACAAACTCATAGTAAAGTCCAGAAAAGTGAATTTTAACTAAAAACTAATAGAAATATACTAAAAACTCAACTCAAACTACTAAAAACATACTAAAAACAATGCCAAAAAGCGTACAAAATTATCCGCTCATCAGTCCCTTATGAGTTATTTCTAGTAATCCTCTTTTTTGGACCTTTGTCAGGTCTCTTTCAGGGATTACTTTTTATAACTTTCTTGATTTTGGGGCCGACTTCTTTGCGTTGGTCCATTCTAAGTTATTTTTAGTAATCCTCTTTCTTGGACCTTTGTCAGGTCTCTTTCAGGGATTACTTTTTATAACTTTCTGATTTTGGGGCCGACTTCTTTGCATCGGTCCCTTCTAAGTTATTTTTAGTAATCCTCTTTCTTGGGCCTTTTTCAGGTCTCTTTCAGGGATTACTTTTTTATAACTTTCTGATTTTGGGGCCGACTTCTTTGCGTCGGTCCCTTCTAAGTTATTTTTAGTAATCCTCTTTTTTAGGGCTGGCTAGGCCTCTTTCCAGGGATTGCCTTTTTATAAATTTTGTTATTGTGGTCGACTGGTCCGACTTCTCTACGTCGGCCTGTCTTTTAAGTTATTTTTAGCAACCCGTTTTATTAAGACCTCGTCAGGTCTTTTCTATGGATCACTTTCGATAACTTCTTGCATTATTCTGTTTTGTCGCTTTTCATCTTTGTCGATTTTGTCGAAGTCAGGTTTGATCCTTGTTTGGTTGACCTTTTGATGAATTTGGTTTTCATCCTTTTTGATCTTTATTGTGATCGGACAGTGAATTTGATCCTTACTTTCTACCGATCTTGTAGCTTTATAATCGGGCGATGAATTATTTAGCGTTTCAGACTAATGCGTCTTGAGAATTTGTACGAAATCTAAAAAACTTTATTCAAAAGAAAAATGCATATATATATGATGAGCGGATAATTTATACGCTTTTTGGCATTGTTTTTAGTATGTTTTTAGTGTGATTTAGTTAGTTTTTAGTATATTTTTATTAGTTTTTAGTTAAAATTCACTTTTCTAAACTTTACTATGAGTTTGTGTTTTCTTCTGTGATTTCAGGTATTTTCTGGCTGAAATTGAGGGATTTGAGCAAAAATCTGATTTAGAGGCTGAAAAGGACTGCAGATGCTGTTGGATTCTGACCTCCCTGCACTCGAAGTGGATTTTCTGGAGCTACAGAATCCCAATTGGCGCGCTCTCAATGGCGTTGGAAAGTAGACATCCTGGGCTTTCCAGAAATGTATAATAGTCCATATTTTGCCTGAGATTTGATGGCCCAAACCGGCGTTGCAAATCAGCTTTAGAATTCCCAGCGTTTAACGCTGGAACTGGCATAGAAATTGGAGTTAAACGCCCAAACTGGCATAAAAACTGGCGTTTAACTCCAGAAAGAGCCTCTACACGAAAATGCTTCAATGCTCAGCCTAAGCACACACCAAGTGGGCCCAGAAGTGGATTTTTCTGTCATTTACTCATTTCTGTAAACCTTAGGTTACTAGTTCACTATTAATAGGATCTTTTGACATTGTATCGGTACCTCATGACACTTTACACGTTTCTTTGTGTACATTCTAGGGCATGAGTCTCTAAACCCCATGGTTGGGGGTGAGGAGCTCTGCTGTGTCTTGATGGATTAATGCAATTACTACTGTTTCTCATTCAATCATGCTTGCTTCCGTTCTAAGATATCACTTGTTCTTAACCCGGATGAATGTGATGACCCGTGACACTTATCATATTCTCAACTATGAACGCGTGCCTGACAACCAAGAATGGTTAAATGAATAACAAAGCAATAAACCATCCAAACAGTATGATTTTGATGCAAATTTCATGAGTTTTTAGTTATATTACTTGAATGCTATGAATGAAAGATTTCTCATGAAATTTTGCAAGACTTTGATGCAGTTGTTTGGATGATTTCAGGGAAGAAGAGGCTAGGCAAGGAAGCAACAAAATCAATAAAGGAAGCTTGAATATCACATGTGGAGTTTAAGCTCCAGTTTAAGCTTAAACTGGAGCTTAAACGCCAAAATCATGAAAGCTGAGGAAAGGATGAAAGTGGCATTTAACCTCCAGTTTAACCTTAAACTGGAAGTTAAACGCCAGAATTTAAAGCACTAGGGAGCCATTTCCACGTTTAAGCTCCAGTTTAACCTTAAACTGGAGCTTAAACGTGTTCGACCATTCTCCTCCAGGGTTGCGTTTTGCATTTCCACGTTTAAGCTCCAGTTTAAGCTTAAACTGGAGCTTAAACGTGTTCGACCTTTACCCTCCAGGATGGCTTTCCTCCATTTCCACGTTTAAGCTTCAGTTTAACCTTAAACTGAAGCTTAAACGTGTTCGACAATTCCACACTCTAGGGTTGCCTTCTTCCATTTCCACGTTTAAGCTTCAGTTTAACCTTAAACTGAAGCTTAAACGTGTTCGACTTATATCACCTCCAGGAGTGTCCAACGTTTAAGTTGCAGTTTAAGCTTAAACTGCAACTTAAACGCCACTAATTAAAAAGGTTTCTGGGCCAAAGATATTGCAGTTTAAGTTAGCATTTGAGCACAAACATTAACTTAAACATACTCTGGTATGAAACCCAATTGAATATCATGGTTTATGGGATTGGGCCTGAAGAATTGATGAGTCTGGAACTTCAATTTGTTGAGTCATGTGTCATTACTTGATTATCACTAAGTTGGCTCAATGAATGTTACAGAATTGGATCAGCAGCCTCATCAGGATTATGGATCATAAACCCAAGGCAAAAGGAAATCAGGAAAAGGCCTCAAAGCCCAAGAAACACAACAGAAGCTCAATTTAGAAAGTATATAAATAGGATAGAATTTAAGTTTGAAAGGAAGACTTTTAACGGAGAACTTTTGGGAAAAAAACTTTTGAGATCATTTTTCTAGTTTTCATACTTTTTTTTAATTGAATTCAGAGCTATGACTCACTAAACCCCCTTTCATTGGGTTAGGGAGCTCTATTGTAATTCAATGAATCAATAATAGTTTTTATCTTCTTCTTCAATCTTTTCTCTTGAATTTTGTTAGAAAGCTTCTCGATCTAATTCCATTGGTTAGTTGTCTTGGGAAAGAAACTATCCATAATTGGAATCCTTCGGAACCTTGGGAAAGGAATGGAGGATTCATGCTAGAGAAGCTTTCTCACAGTGAATTGGATTGGGGTTTGGATGGATATTGTGACATGTAATCCTACCAAATTGTGGTTCATGAAACTGTGTAGTATAATCAGTGATCGAGCATCATCTCTTCTTATGAACATTTAAACCAAGGGATTGGGAATTTGTTTGTTTTTAGAGAGAATTGGTGAGCCAAGGGATTGGGATCCAATCATATAAGATTGCCAAGCAAAATTCAATGAATGCATTGGTTGAGGAAGGGATAAACATGTTTTGATTCGGAGATCTCAATATCTCCTGAAACCCAATGAATTCCCCATTTCTGATCTACCACATTCTTTTTACATTCTGCAATTAAATTCATGCAATCACCCCGATCCCTTTTTAATTTCAGCAATTTAGCTTCTCGCTCTTTAATTCATGCAATTTAAGATTCCACACTTTCAATTTCTTGCCATATACGTTTCCCGCCAATTTTACATTCCGCAATTCTCATCTAAATCTTGATTCCGCTCAACTAGAACACACTTCTAATCCGAATTGCTCACTCAACCAATCCTTGTGGGATTCGACCTCACTCTATTGTGAGTTTTTACTTGACGATAACCGGTGCACTTGTCGGAAGGAATTTTTGCCGATCGTGCAATTTCCTAAAATCGTGGCTATCAAGTTTATGGCTATCAAGTTTATGGCGCCGTTGCCGGGGATTGGTTTTCGATTGACAATTCTCAAATTGGAAGTTAACTAGATTGAGCATTTTTCTTGTTTTGTTAATTCAGTTCAAGTTACTTGTTGAATTTTAATTTCTGCACTCTGTTACTTGCTTTCTTTCTTTATGCCTTTAAATTCAAGCAATTAACTCACTGACTCACTAACTGTTTGAATTAATTCCTCAACTGCTCTAACCATACTCTTCCATTAACCAAGAGTATTTCACTTGTTTGTTGCCTGTGCTGTGTTCTTGTATGACAGGTAGGAGAGGAGAGACATCAACTCCTCCATATACCGAACCAGAGAGGACCCTTCATAAACTTAGAAGGGAAGCAAGAGGGAAGAGAGTACTGGGAGAAGAAGAATCTGAAGGAGAATCTGAGGACAATTTTGAGGAAGCTCTAGATCTCAACATGGATAGAGAAGTTCACAACCATGAGAGAGCTGATGGAAACAATGCCATTCCCGAGAGGAGGGTTCTTGGTTCATACATAAACCCAACCTCTGGGAATTGTGGTAGCAGCATTCAGAAACCACCCATTCAGGCCAACAATTTTGAACTCAAACCACAGCTAATATCACTGGTGGAGAATCATTGTTCATTTGGTGGGAGTGCTAATGAAGATCCAAACCAACATCTCACAAAATTCCTGAGAATTTGCGACACTGTGAAGTCCAATGGAGTCCAGGAAGATGCCTATAAACTGCTCTTGTTCCCATTTTCACTTAGGGACAAGGCAGCTAAGTGGCTGGAATCATTCCCAAGGGGGAGCCTAACAACCTGGGATGAGGTGGAAAGCAAGTTTCTGGCACGTTTCTACCCCCCACAAAAGGTCAATAGGCTTCGATCTGAGGTTCAGACTTTTAGACAACAAGATGGTGAAACTCTTTACGAGGCATGGGAGAGGTTCAAGGATTTGACAAGGAAATGCCCACCAGACATGTTCCATGACTGGGTGCAATTGCATATTTTCTATGATGGACTTTCTTATGAATCAAGGAAGGCTGTAGACCATTCATCAGGAGGTTCATTGAACAGGAAAAAGACTGTGGAAGAAGCCATTGAAGTGATTGAGACAGTGGCTGAGAATGAGTACTACTATGCTTCAGAGAGACACAACACTAAGGGAGTCATGGAGCTGAACCATGTTGATACAATTCTAGCCCAAAACAAGGTGTTTGCCAAGCAACTAGCAGAGCTCACCAGGAAATTAGAAACAAATCAAGTGGCTGCAATACACACACAAGATCAAGAGGAAGTAAGTACTGAAGGAGGTGATTGGGAAGAGGCCAACTATGTGGGAAATCAACAAAGGCAACCATATGATCCACACTCCAACACTTACAACCCAGGCTGGAAAAACCACCCAAACTTTGGGTGGGGAAACCAGCAAACCCAACCACAAAACCACAAACCTTACAACCCCAACCAACATAACAATTCCACATACCAAAACTCCAACCAAAGATCATACCAAGCCACACAAAACACTTACTCCCAACCACCATATCATGGCCAAAATAATCAACCTGCCCAACCTAATCCGAACCAACAATTTCAAGATCAATTAAACAGGATAGAAAGAGTGCTTGCAAACATGGGTCAGGACATAAGTGAGTTGAAAAGCTTTAGGGATGATGTGAGATCTACCTTAAGGAACCATGGTGAAAAACTCAAGAGGATGGAGTCTCGAGTAGGAGAGCTATCTCAACAGGCCCCCAAGTCAACTGCAGTGTTCCCTAGTGACACAGAAAAGAATCCTAAAGGGGAACAAAAGGGAGTGAGATGGGAAGAATGCAAGGCCATCACCATATTGAAGGAAGTCTCAGAAGAAGAAGGAATCAGACCCTCAGAACAGGAGCCAGAAATCTTGAAGGAAGGTGTGGAAGAAGCTAAGCAGGAAAGTGAAACTGAGCAAGCCAAGGAACTGCAAAATAAAGGCATGCTGGAAACATACCAACCAAAAGCACCATTTCCTCAGAGGTTAGGAGGAGGTGAAAAAGGGAAAACATATTCAAGGTTTTTAGAGACATTTCAGTCTCTCCATATCAATATTCCCTTTCTTGAGATTCTCCAGCAGATGCCTACACATATCAAGTATTTGAAGGAATTGCTGAGCAAGAAAAGAGTTTTGAAGGGAGGACAAACTGTAATAATGAACAAAGAATGCAGTGCCCTCATCAAGAAGGACATAGTCTCTAAGAAAACAGACCCAGGAAGTTTTCATATCCCCTGCATCATAGGGGAAACAAAAATTGACAGAGGATTCTGTGATCTAGGAGCTAGCATAAATGTGATGCCTCTGACTCTTATGAAGAGGCTACAACTGAATGAGGTGAGATCCACTGATGTAATCATACAACTGGCTGACAAAACTCAGAAGCAAGCTGAAGGGGTAGTTGAGAATGTGCTGGTGAAAGTGGGAAATTATTTCTTCCCCACAGACTTTGTCATTTTGGACATGGAGGAAAGCTACCTACACCCTATCATTCTGGGAAGGCAATTTCTAGCCACTGCTAGAGCGCTCATAGATGTAGAACAAGGAGAGCTAATTTTGAGAATACATGATGAACAACTCATTTTCCATGTTTTCAAACCTGCATCTGAGCCTGAACCAGAACCTGAAAAGCCTAAGGATGATAGTAGCTGTTCATACCCTGACCGGGCTCCCCCAACTCGGTAAATCCATGAAAGGTCCGACCTCGTCCTAAGGCCCACGCCTAAAGGTCGGACCTCGGACATTAAAGGCAAGGAAGGCCCATCAGAAGGAGCGCAGCCCAAAACCTAAAGGCCGAAAAGGCCTAAGGAAGGCGGTTCCACAAAGATAGGGATATAACTCCCGAAAGATAAGATAAGATAAGAATATCTTATCCAGGGAAGATCACAGCCAACTACTATAAATACACTGGAACACCCAGGTATGAGATTCATTCCATATTCTACACATATCTGCTTGGACCCATGCTAACTTAAGCATCGGAGTGTCATTGCAGGTACAACCACCAACCGCCAACATATCAAGCTCGGGTCCCTGACCCCCACCTCGGGCATCTCCAGACGACCGAGCTACACGTTTCAGGTAACCCTTGGAACATTGGCGCCGTTGCCGGGGACCCTGGAAGTCATCCCTCTATCATGGCGGACGACCCTCACAACAATGATCGCACTGCATCTGAACAAGAGGAAGAAATTGACACCGGAGAACGACCGGACAGCCCTCTATCACCACGCACTCCAGGAGGAAACAAACAGAATCGCCCAAAGACATCACTCCCAAACAAAGATCCACCGAATCCCGAAAAAGGGAAGAGCTCGGAAATCCTGGAAACAGTCCGGGAACAACAACACCGGCTGAAATAACTTGAAGAGGACATAAAGAAGCAGAAAGAAACTGAACAAGATCTGAGAAGGGAGTCTCGAAAGCGCAGAGAATTAGAAGAAAAACTGCGGAAAATAGAGGCCAATCTGAAAGACCGGACAGAATGCGGCACCACCCCCGAAGGCAACCATGATCCCTTCACGCAAGAGATCATGAAGGAGAAGGTACCGCGAAATTTCAAACCACCCGACATGGATCTCTACGACGGCACCACCGATCCAAGCCACCACCTCAGCAACTTCAGGAGCAGAATGTACCTAGTCGACGCCTCCGACGCAATTCGGTGCAAAGCCTTCCCCACCACTCTCACCAAGTCGGCCATGAAGTGGTTCGACAACCTGCCACCAAGATCAATCACCAGCTTCGAAGACCTAACCAAAAAATTCCTAACAAGGTTCTCTATTCAAAAGGACAAGGCAAAACATGCCCCAGTCTACTCGGGATCAAACAGGGTAACCAAGAAACTCTCCGAGAATACATGGAGCGATTCAACAAAGCCTGCCTGGACATACAACACTTGCCCACTGAAGCAGCCATCATGGGACTAGCAAACGGTCTAAAAGAGGGACCGTTTAGCCAATCCCTATCCAAACGATACCCGACCTCCTTATACGAGGTGCAGGAGCGGGCAGAAAAATATATCAACATGGAGGAAACCTCCCAGCTAAGAGACTCTTCTAGGAAGGAAGCAACCTACCCACTCCGAGATCGAGATCGGGAACAGAAAAAGAAAGAAGAATCCAACTCGGACAAGCCCCGGAAGTACCACAACTACACCCCCCTCCGAGTCTCCCTGGTAGATGTCTATAGAGAAGTATGCCACACCGAAAAGATCCCACTGCCCCGACCGCTAAAACACAAGAGAGCGGGAAGAGATCGGTCCGAATACTGTGAATATCACAAACTCTACGGACATTCTACTAACGACTGCTACGACCTAAAAAATGTCATAGAAAAGCTGGCCAGAGAAGGAAAACTCGACAAATACATAGCAGAGAAAGGAGAAGAAACCAGGAAGAGAAGACGGGGAGATAACAAAGGTCGGGCCGAACAAAACCCACGAACTCCTGATAGACACGTTCACATGATAAATGGAGGTTTTGCAGGCGGAGGAACATCCAGATCCTCGCGAAAAAGACACCTCAAGGAAGTCTATCATGTCCGAGAAGACAGTCCCCTGCCCGAGTTACCTACTATCTCATTTACCCGAGAAGATGCTCAAGGGATAATTCCCGGGCACGACGATCCGATGGTAGTCACCATTATCCTAGCAAACGCCAACTTACATCGAACCCTGATTGACCAGGGAAGCTCAGCAGATATCCTGTTCAAATCGGCATTCGACAAGCTCAGACTTGAAGAAAAAGAACTAAAGGCCTATCCTACCGACCTATTTGGGCTAGGGGATACCCCGATCCATCCCTTAGGATACATCTCGCTACACACTACCTTTGGAAAAGGCGAACAATCTAAAACATTAAGCATCGACTACATTATAGTCGACGTCACTTCGGCATACAATGCCCTCATTGGGCGACCAACCCTAAACAGGCTAGGGGCTATAGTCTCGACCCCACACCTCTGTATGAAGTTCCCTACCGCAAAAGGAATCGCTACTCTAAAAGGCGACCAAAAACTAGCGCGGCGATGCTATAACGAAAGCCTGAGCCTGAAAGGGAAAGAGGTCAGCACGATAGAACTCGGATGAGTTCAGTCCCGAGAAGATCTTCGACCACAACCAGAGGGAGAAATCGAACAAGTCCAGATTGGGAACACACCTGAAAAAATCACAAACATAGGGGCGAACCTCAAAACGGGCCTAAAAGAGGAACTCATAAACCTCTTAAAGGAAAACTCCGACCTCTTCGCCTGGAAAGCCTCCGACATGCCAGGAATAAATCCCGACCTGTCCAACAAAGACGTCGGAAGCTCGGACCCGAGCGTATGCAAGCAATAGGAGAACAAGTACAAGCACTACTAGATGCAGGATTCATTAGGGAAGTAAAATACCCCCTATGGCTTGCAAACGTGGTCCTGGTAAAAAAGCCCAAACGGAAAATGGAGGATGTGCGTCGATTACACAGATCTCAACAAAGCCTGCCCCAAAGACCCATATCCACTACCAAACATCGACGCTTTAGTAGACGCAGCCTCAGGCTACAGATATCTCTCCTTCATGGACGCATACTCGGGATACAATCAAATCCCGATGTACGAACCCGACCAAGAAAAGACCTCGTTCATAACCCCAAGGGCAAACTACTGCTACGTAGTAATGCCCTTCGGGCTGAAGAACGCAGGGGCAACCTACCAGAGGCTAATGAACAAAGTGTTCTCAGAGCACATCGGACTACAGCTAGAGGTGTACGTCGACGACATGCTGGTAAAGACACAAGAGGACAAAAACTTACTAACCGACCTCACCAGCGTCTTCAGCACCCTCAGAAAACACAACATGAGACTTAACCCGACGAAGTGCACCTTCGCCGCAGAAGCCGGAAAATTCTTAGGCTTCATGCTGACTCAAAGAGGCATCGAAGCGAACCCGGACAAATGCCAAGCGATACTCAATATGAAGAGCCCGACGTGTGTCAAGGAAGTACAACAACTGAATGGAAGGCTAGCCGCACTATCAAGATTCTTGGCAGGATCAGCAATAAAGTCACTGCCTCTCTACTCACTCCTAAAGAAAGGGAAACCCTTCTCATGGACCCCAGAATGCGAAAAGGCCTTCCAAGAATTCAAGGAATTCCTCGGGCAGCCACCAATCCTAACCCGACCTCTAAAGGGAGAAGAACTCGTACTATACCTCTCGGTTGGACATCGAGCAGTCGCTTCAGCATTAATACGAGAAAATGACCAAGGACAACACCCCATATACTTTGTAAGCAAGGCACTACAAGGGGCCGAATTAAATTATCAGAAGATAGAAAAGTTCGCCTACGCCCTAGTGTTCACAGCTCGGAGGCTCCGTCCCTACTTTCAAGCCCACACCATCAAAGTCCGGACAAACCAACCCATGAGACACATCCTCCAAAAAACAGACCTGGCAGGACGAATACTGCAATGGGCGGTGGAACTGTCCGAGTTCGACCTCCACTATGAAACCCGGACTGCCATAAAGTCTCAGTATCTAGCCGACTTCATCGCAGAATACACTGAGACCCCTGGAACCCCACTCTCATGGAACCTATATGTCGACGGGTCCTCAAACAAAACTGGAAGTGGAGCCGGGGTTATACTCGAAAGCGACCAAGGAACGCGGATAGAGCTATCCCTAAAATTCGAGTTCCAAGCTTCAAACAACCAAGCCGAATACGAAGCCCTACTAGCAGGTCTAAAGCTAGCCGAAGAGGTCGGAGCCCGGAAAATCACAATCTTCAGCGACTCCCAGGTCGTCACATCACAAGTAAATGGAAGCTACCAGGCCAAAGACCCAACTATGAAAAAATACCTGGACCAAACACAGGCACAATTACGCCACTTTCCAGAGATACAGATCCAGCACATACCTCGGGAACAAAACGCCCGGGCAGACGCCCTCTCGAAACTTGCCAGCACCAAACCAGGAGGCAACAACAGAAGTCTCCTCCAGGAAACCTTACAATCTCCCTCCGTGCTAAGAGAGGAAGAAACGCTAAATATATCAGACCAGCAGCAAGGATGGATGACCCCCATACTCAGCTACCTGAAGTCGGGAACTCTCCCCGCCGAAAGAAAGGAAGCCAAAAGACTCACGAAAGACGCCCAGAACTACACACTAATTCACGACGTATTATACAGAAGAGGATTCGCAAGCCCCCTCCTTAGGTGCGTCCCGACCTCAGAAACAAAGAGCGTCCTCGAAGAAGTCCACGGAGGCATGTGTGGGAACCACCTCGGAGCTCGGGCATTATCCAAGAAAGTAGTCCGAGCCGGGTTCTACTGGCCAACTTTGCAAAGAGACGCAACGGAGTTTGTGAAAATATGCCCCCCCTGCCAAAAACACGCCAATTTTCACAAGGCACCACCCGAAGACCTTATCAGCATCACTGCACCATGGCCCTTCGCAAAATGGGGACTCGACCTACTCGGCCCATTCCCCCAAGGACCGGGGCAAGTCAAGTACCTCATAGTAGGGGTCGACTATTTCACGAAGTGGATCGAAGCTGAGCCTTTAGCCACCATTACGGCTCAGAAAAGCCGGAAATTCCTATATAAAAACATTGTCACAAGGTTCGGAGTCCCCTACTCCATTACCACAGACAATGGAACACAGTTCACGGACACAAGTTTTCAGAACTTGGTGGCCGAACTAAAAATCAAACAGCAATTCACCTCAGTCGAGCACCCACAAGCCAACGGACAAGCAGAAGCCGCAAATAAAGTCATCTTGGCCGGGTTAAAACGAAGACTCCAAGAGGCCAAAGGGGCATGGGCCGAGGAGCTCCCCCAGGTATTATGGGCATATCGGACAACTCCACACTCTACAACGGGAGAATCGCCATTTCGACTAGCCTATGGGATGGAGGCAATGATTCCTATCGAAATAGATGAAGGGTCACCCAGAGTCATCTTCTACAACGAAGAAGGTAACCCGCAGGCACAAAAGGAAGAACTCGACCTCCTACCCGAGGTCCGAGAAAGAGCCCGAATCCGAGAAGAAGCCTTAAAACGGCGAACGGCCCTCAGATACAATCAGAAAGTAATAAAACGAAGCTTCTCCACTCACGACCTAATTCTAATCCGAAATGACATCGGAACACAAAAGTCGGGAGAAGGAAAGCTAGCCGCAAATTGGAAAGGACCCTAGAAAGTAACTGAAGTCTTAGGAACAGGCTATTACAAGATATCCGACCTAGAAGGCAATGAGCTGCCCAGGGCCTGGCACGCCTGTAATCTAAAACGGTACTACAGCTAGAAAAATCTGACCCGAGGTGTACTCTTTTTCCCTACAGGGGTTTTTTAATGAGACACCCGGTCAGATAAAGCATCCGACCTAGTCAAGGGTAAACACTTTGTAAATATTCTTTCTTTCTTAATACTAATCAAATTTTTCTATTTTCTTTTGTTCCTTCTCGTGATAAAACAAATCCTGAAAAAGTACACCGTCAAGGCGCATTAATTTATGCTCGACAAAACGCAAAAAATCATTTGCCAAGAGACCACACAAGGTCGGCAAAGATAAAGCGACGAGGTTCAAATTAATGTGAGAAGTTATAAAAGTAACTCTGAAAAAGGCTCAAAAAAGCCAAATAAAAAGAGATTACAAAAATAACTTAAAAGGCCGACCAAAGACAAGGTCGGACCAACAAAAGGTGTACTCGACCGCGCCACCCGAGGTCCGATAAAAAGCTCGGACCCGAGAAGGAAGCCTTAAAACGGCGAAGACAAAGATTTCGAAAACGCCTACTAAAAAGTTGCTATACAAAAACAACTAAAAAAGTACGAGCGAAAAAACGAAATCAAGCGCTAGCTAAAAGGTTGTTATCCAAAAACAACTAAAAAGCATAAAAGCGGAACAAAAAGTCAAAACGGCGAAGACAAAGATTTCGAAAACGCTTACTAAAAAGTCGCTATACAAAAACAACTAAAAAAGTACGAGCGAAAAAACGAAATCAAACGCTAGCTAAAAAGTTGTTATCCAAAAACAACTAAAAAGCATAAAAGCGGAACAAGCAAGTCAAAACGCGAACAAAAACACCGCATAATAAGCTAAAAAAGTTACTACAAGTAGCTAAAAGCAAAAAAGGTGTCCAAAGCATCCACAGAAATCATCGAAAAAACAAAAGAGCCCACAGGCCGAGCAAAAACCCAAAGGATAAAGGGATTACAGAGGATCAAGATCCTTCCCGGTCGCCGCATCAACAGAAGGCTGCGGAAGAAACATAGAAATCGGGACAGCATCGACAGCACCATCATCCCGGTTCAAAACCTCCGCACCAGACCCATCCCCGACCAAAGGTGAAGTCGGGTTCGCAACCGGAACCTCAGGGACGGACACCGGAACTTTGGGGTCGGACACCGGAACCTCATCCTCGTTGGGAGCAGGAACAATCTCTCCCTCCACAACAACGTTATCTATACTAAATAAGCTCAGATCCAGGTCAGGAGCAAGAACCCGGACCTGAGCCTTCAAATTTTCATACATAGCATCCATACCCTTCGCCACATGCCCTTCTAGCTCGTAAAAGTCATTCTGAGCAGATTGGAACTTCTCCTTCGTCTCCACAAGCTCGGCAAGTGCCCGAGTATAATTTTCCTTCGCTGCCTTCGCCATCCCCTCAGATGCATTCGCTGCCGCCACAGCCGCGGTAGCCTTAGCTTTCTCCTTCTCTAAAGATGCTTCCAACTCAGCAATCCTAGCAGCCTTCAGCTCACTAATCTTCTCGAGCTCGGACTGAGCCTTCTCAAGTCGGGAACTGGTCGCGCCAAGAGGAGATTTCTTGAACTCTCGGGCAATAGCAGCATGAAGACTAGCCATCCGAACACAACTCCGCGCCATATACTGAAAATGGTGCTCCACAGACACATCATCAGTAGAAATAAAGGTCTGAGGGAGAATATGCTGTTCAATCCAACCAAGAGCATCGAAATCCTTGTCATTAAAACCCGCAGGCTCTTGAGAGGTCTTCTGCTTCTTGGGAGGAGGACCCGAGAACGGGGGAGAAGAAGAGGTAGCAGGCCCGGAGGTCAGCGGATCTTGAGTTATAGCTCGGAACTGGGGAGTCGGAATAGTCTTCGACCGAGTCTGAACACCCACAGTAGACTTCTCCGGAGAAGATCGGGCAGAAGCCCCCCCAGCTTCAATATTCCGAGCGGCCACAGACTTCTTCGTCCGACGAAGATACTTCATGGAATCCGCCTGAGAAAACATCTCTGCAGAAATAAAAGAAAAGGAGTTACCACAACAGAAATTCCACCAAAACAAATAAGGCCAAAATACTAAGAAAAAGATGAATCTCGAAAGAGGTCGGGAACTACCTAACTCGGAACGGAGAAGGCTTGGATCTCCCAATATTTTCTTCGTATCCAAGTGAGGTGCCCGACCCCATAAACTGCTCACCACACCCACAAAAGCCTGCTCAACCTCATCTAGACTCTCAAAGGTATATTTAACAGACACTACATTCTCCTGCCAACAAAGAGGAAAAGAAGGCTCCCCACTCTCATCTAGAAAGAAAGGTCGGACGTCCCCAGTAGCCCGGACCTTGAAGTAAAAGTTCTTGAAATCATGAAAAGACTCATCATAAAGGGTACAAAACTTCCTTCCCTGGTTAGCCCTAAAAGAAACCCAAGATACCTTCCCTCCACCCGACCCCGGCTTCGTCAACACAAACAAATAGGAAAAAAGAGAAATAGAGGGAGGGACCCCCAAAAACTGACATAAAAGTTGAAACAACTTCAAAAACGCCCAAGAATTTGGATGGAGCTGCGTAGGGGCAAGGTTACAAGACCACAACACCTCGGACTCCAGGTCGGTAAAAGGAAGTCGGACACCCAGCTTAGAGAAAAAACAATCATAAGCATAAAAGAAGAGCTTCTCGGAACTCTCTAAAGGCGGGAAGCACACTCTCTCCTCGGAATCCGGGGCCACTAGTTCATAATCCCTCTCAGACTCTCTATTTTCACATATGCTACTGTGCCTACGGAACCTAGCTAAATATTCAGAATCTACCACAGAAGGGATTCTCAAAGGAAGAGGATCTACCCAACCAAGACCACTCGGAATCTTGGTCGACACCACTTGAAGAACCTTTCGAGACATAAATTCCTACCTACAAAGAAGAATACAACAGAAAGCAAAAACCCATTCAGCGATGCAAGAAAACAAAAACCCCGCGAAGAAAATGCAGCAACCCGGACCGAAAAACACCAGAGAACTAAAAAGAGCCCCCCCATATACAAACAACAGCAATGGCGACGCCTCTTTTTCGGGGCAACCCAGGCATAAAGAGACAAAACAAAGAGCCACACAAAGAACAGAAGCATATGATCACAAGAAAGTAAAAACATGGAAAACAAACCTGGAAAGTAGAAACGAAGGCGAGGAGCTCCGAGGCAAAGGAGAAACGAAGGCGGCAAGCTCCGGAAGCAAGAAGCACGAAACAAACGGCGCAGAGGAAACCCCGGAAAAACGCACGGAAAGAATCAGGGAAGAAGAACAAAGAAAAAGAAGAAGCGGCGCTCGAAAAAGAGATGGCGAAAACTTAGAAAAAACAAGAAAGGAACAGAATAAACGAAGAAAAAGGAAAGGGAGCAAATAAATAAAGCCTTCACGAAGGCCGGAACGAAAATCAAGGAAAAATGGTAAAGAAGCAAATAAATGCAGAAACGGCCATTTTTTGAAAATTTGAAAAACTACTATGCCCGAGCTCGACCTCCCAAAAAGGACGAACTCGGGCAGGGGCACTGTTCATACCCTGACCGGGCTCCCCCAACTCGGTAAATCCATGAAAGGTCCGACCTCGTCCTAAGGCCCACGCCTAAAGGTCGGACCTCGGACATTAAAGGCAAGGAAGGCCCATCAGAAGGAGCGCAGCCCAAAACCTAAAGGCCGAAAAGGCCTAAGGAAGGCGGTTCCACAAAGATAGGGATAAAACTCCCGAAAGATAAGATAAGATAAGAATATCTTATCTAGGGAAGATCACAGCCAACTACTATAAATACACTGGAACACCCAGGTATGAGATTCATTCCTTATTCTACACATATCTGCTTGGACCCATGCTAACTTAAGCATCGGAGTGTCATTGCAGGTACAACCACCAACCGCCAACATATCAAGCTCGGGTCCCTGACCCCCACCTCGGGCATCTCCAGACGACCGAGCTACACGTTTCAGGTAACCCTCGGAACAGTAGCCATCTGTGTTTGGAGGAAAGCAATCCAGCAGCTGAAACTCTGAAACAGTCCTTGGAAGGCAAACAAGAATTGCATGAGTTAAAGCCACAAGAATCAATAGAAACAGATCAGAAGGATCCTTCTGGCATAAGGGCCAATGAAGAAATCCTCAAGAGAGAGGGAAGGATTGTAAAAAAATTGCCAAGAGGGTGGAGAAACAAGAAAATTCCCACTGAAGGTTTCTCTCCGGGAGATAAAGTGATATCAAGTCATTATCTGCCAATCCCACCTGGCCTCAAAACCATTCCTTCCCAGCTCCCTCAAGTGTTCACAATCAGGAAAGTTCTTTCTATGGAACATTTGGAAATCATGAAGGAATCAAATGGGGACGTTTTCATAGTGAGAGGAGAGGACATCAAGCACTACAATCCACCCTAACAAGGGACAACCGTCAAGCTAGTGACGTTAAAGAAGCGCTTGTTGGGAGGCAACCCAACCTGAGGTAATACTCCTTTGCTATTTCTTTTATTTGTTTCAATAAAAAGGTGAAGTAGTTTCTGTGCATTGCAAAGAATTAAATTTGGTGTTTCACACCAAACAATGAATTCGTGGATCAATAATTCAAAGGGGAATGTGTGACTCTAAGTTTGGTGTTCCACCATACAGATCAACTGAACACAATAACCTTTGAATTATATGAAAGGAACAACCATTCTACGCAATCACAGAAATGCTTAAAATCCTTAGCAGCAACTTCATTCCAAGGAGAATTCAAGGATTCAAAGAGCATAGGAGTAAGTAGGAGACTAAGTTTGGTGTTCACACACCAACTTAAGACTCAGACACTTGCCCATACATAGTTGAGCTAACCACTCAAGTGCTTGAGAAGCAAGCAACTTCATCACTCTTTGCAGGAAAGGAAACAAGGATCTTAGAAAGAAATGAAGCAACAACTAGGAGAAGAAGGAGAAATCAAATTGTTTCCTGGCAACAAAGAAAACAAGAAATTTCACAAGGTGGTTGGTGGACGAAATTGTGATTCCTATTTTGTACCTTTTGGTATCATTGTGGGATTATTCCTTTTAGAAATTGGCCTTCATTATTTCACAACTCCGTTCAACTAACCAACAAGTGTACTGGGTCGTCCAAGTAATAACCTTACGTGAGTAAGGGTCGAATCCACAGAGATTGTTGGTATGAAGCAAGCTATGGTCACCTTGCAAATCTCAGTTAGGCTGATTAAAGAGTAATTGTGATTATCATTAAATAAAAAGGAATAATAAAAGGGATAGAAATACTTATGTAGATTCATTGGTAGGAATTTCAGATAAGCGGAATGGAGATGCTGTAGAGCTCTCGGACGCCTGCTCTCCTATTCCTTCTACTCAATCCTTCTTACTCCTTTCCATGGCAAGCTTTATGTAGGGCATCACCGTTGTCAGTGGCTACATCCCATCCTCGCAGTGAAAGCTAATGCTCACGCACTCTGTCACAGTACGGCCAATCACCGGTTGGTTCCCTCCCCTACTGGAATAGAATCCATTGATTCTTTTGCGTTGTCACTACGCCCAGCAGGTTACAGGTTTGAAGCACGTCACAGTCATTCAATCCTAGAATCCTACTCGGAATACCATAGACAAGGTTTAGACTTTCTGGATCCTCATGAATGCCGCCATCTATCTAACTTATACCACGAAGATTCTGTTGGGGAATCTAAGAGATACACATTCAAGCTTGTGTTGCATGTAGAACGGAAGTGGTTGTCAATCACGCGCGCTCATAAATGAGAATAATAATGAGGGTTATCTAACTCATCACATTCATCATGTTCTTGGGTACGAATGAATATCTTGGAATAAGAATAAAAGAGGAATTGAATAAAAGAAAGTAGAACTTCATTAATCTTTGAGGTACAGCAGAGCTCCACACCCTTAATCTATGGTGTGCAGAAACTCCACCGTTGAAAATACATAAGCAAAGGGTTCAGGCATGGCCGAATGGCCAGCCCCCTAAACGTGATCAATGATCTCCTAAGATGAAGAATAAAACAAACTGAGACCAAAGATGTCTAATACAATAGATAAGAGTCCTATATATACTAGACTAGCTACTAGGGTTTACATGAGTAAGTAATTGATGCATAAATCCACTTCCGGGGCCCACTTGGTGTGTGCTTGGGCTGAGCTTGATCAATCCACGTGTAGAGGCATTTCTTGGCGTCAAACTTCAGGTTATGACGTGTTTTGGGCGTTTAACTCCGAATCATGACGTTTTTCTGGCGTTTTACTCCAGACAGCAGCATGAACTTGGCGTTTAACGCCAAGTTACGTCGTCATTCTTCGAATAAAGCATGGACTATTATATATTTCTGGAAAGCCCTGGATGTCTACTTTCCAACGCCGTTGAGAGCGCGCCATTTGGAGTTTTGTAGCTCCAGAAAATCCATTTCGAGTGCAGGGAGGTCAGAATCCAACAGCATCAGCAGTCCTTTTGTCAGCCTTTTTCAGAGTTTTGCTCAAATCCCTCAATTTCAGTCAGAATTTACCTGAAATCACAGAAAAACACACAAACTCATAGTAAAGTCCAGAAATGTGATTTTAACATAAAAAATAATGAAAACATCCCTAAAAGTAGCTTAAACTTACTAAAAACTATATAAAAACAATGCCAAAAAGCGTATAAATTATCCGCTCATCACAACACCAAACTTAAATTGTTGCTTGTCCCCAAGCAACTGAAAATCAAATAGGATAAAAAGAAGAGAATATACTATAAAGTCCAAAATATCAATGAATATTAATTTAATTACATGAGCGGGACTTGTAGCTTTTTGCTTCTGAACAGTTTTGGCATCTCACTTTTTCCTTTGTAGTTTATGAATGATTGGCTTCTCTAGGAACTTAGAATTTCGGATAGTGTTATTGACTTTCCTAGTTAAGCACGTTGATTCTTGAACACAGCTACTTATGAGTCTTGGCTGTGGCCCTAAGCACTTTGTCTTCCAGTATTACCACCGGATACACAAATGCCACAGACACATAACTGGGTGAACCTTTTCAGATTGTGACTTAGCTTTGCTAAAGTCCCCAGTTAGTGGTGTCCAGAGCTCTTAAGCACACTCTTTTGCTTTGGATCACGACTTTAACCACTCAGTCTCAAGCTTTTCACTTGGACCTTCATGACACAAGCACATGATTAGGGACAGCTTGATTTAGCCGCTTAGGCCTGGATTTAATTTCCTTGGGCCCTCCTATCCATTGATGCTCAAAGCCTTGGATCCTTTTTACCCTTGCCTTTTGGTTTTAAGGGCTATTGGCTTTTTCTACTGCTCCTTCTTTTTCTATATACTCTTTTTAGCTCCATTTTTTTTTTTTGAATTTTTTTTTTCACTGCTTTTTCTTGCTTCAAGAATCAATTTCATGATTTTTTTTTTCAGATCATCAATAACATTTCTCTTTGTTCCTCATTCTTTCAAGAGCCAACAATTTTTAACACTCATAAACAACAAGATCCAAAGACATATGCACTGTTCATTCATTCATTCAGAAAACAAAAAGCATTGTCACCACATCAATATAATTAAACTAAATTCAATAATAATTTCGAAAATTATGTACTTCTTGTTCTTTTGAATTAAAACATTTTTCTTTTAAGAGAGGTGAAGGACTAATGGAATTTATTCATAGCTTTAAGGCATGGTTACACACTAATGATCATGAAAGAAAGACACAAAACATAGATAAACATAATACTTAAAAACCGAAAACAGAAAGAAATAAAGAACAAGGAATGAATCCACCTTTTAGTGGTGACTTCTTCTTGAAGGACCAATGATGTTCTTCAACTCTTCTATGTCCTTTCCTTGCCTTTGTTGCTCCTCCCTCATTGCTCTTTGATCTTCTCTTATTTCTTGGAGAATGATGGAGTGCTCATGATGTTCCACCCTTAATTGTTCAACATTATGGCTCAAATCTTCTAAGGAGGTGTTGAGTTGCTCCCAATAGTTGTTGGGAGGGAAGTGCATTCCTTGAGGCATTTGTTGATGATGCACTTCCTCATGTTCTTCTTGGAGGCCGTGAGGAGCTTCCCTTGTTTGCTCCATCCTCTTCTTTGTGATGGGCTTGTCTTCTTCAATGGAGACATCTCCATCTATGATAACTCCAGCTGAGTAACATAAATGGCATATAAGGTGGGGGAAGGCTAGCCGTGCCATGTATGAAGGCTTGTCAGCTATTTTGTAGAGTTCATTGGAAATGACTTCATGAACTTCCACCTCCTCTCCAATCATGATGCTATGAACCATGATGGCCCGATCCACAGTAACTTCAGATCGGTTGCTTGTAGGGATGATGGATCTTTGAATGAACTCCAACCATCCTCTAGCTACAGGCTTGAGGTCCAGTCTTCTTAGTTGGACTGGCTTGCCCTTGGAGTCTACTCTCCATTGGGCGCCTTCCACACATATGTCCCTAAGGACTTGGTCCAACCTTTGGTTAAAGTTGACCCTTCTTGTGTAGGGGCGTTCATCACCTTGCATCATGGGTAAGTGAAACGCCAACCTCACATTTTCCGGACTAAAATCCAAGTATTTCCCCCTAACCATTGTGAGATAATTCTTTGGGCTTGGGTTCATACTTTGGTCATGGTTCCTAGTGATCCATGCATTGGCATAGAACTCTTGAACCATCAATAATCCAACTTGTTGCATGGGGTTGGTTATGACTTCCCAACCTCTTCTTTGGATTTCATGTCGGATTTCCGGATACTCATTCTTCTTGAGCTTGAAAGGGACCTCAGGGATCACTTTCTTCTTTGCCACAACATCATAGAAGTGGTCTTGATGGCTCTTGGAGATGAATCTCTCCTTCTCCCATGACTCGGAGGAAGAAGCTTTTGCTTTCCCTTTTCCTTTTCTTGAGGAAACTCCGGTCTTAGGTGCCATTGATGGTGAATGAAAATCAAAAAGCTTAGGCTTTTTACCACACCAAACTTAAAATTTGCTCGTCCTCGAGCAAGAAAAGAAAAGAAGAGTAGTAGAAGAAGAAGAAAATATGGTAGAGAGGGAGAAGAGAGGGTTCGGCTATGTGGGAGAATGTGGGTTTGTGTTGTGTGAAAATGTAAAAGAAAAGAAGGGTATTTATAGGGAGGGGGGAGGGTATAGGTTCGGCCATTTTGGGTGGGAAAGGGTGGGAAATTGAATTTGAATTTGATGGAGGTAGGTGGGGTTTATGGGGAAGAGGAGGTTGATGTGAATGGTGAATGGAGTAATTGGGAAGAGGAATTGAGGTGATTGATGAAGAAGATTGGGAATTGTGACATGGGGAATCACATCACAAAAACTAGGATTAGAAGGTAAGGTGGGAATATGTTAGGTGGGGATCCTGTGGGGTCCACAGATCCTGAAGTGGGGATCCTGTGGGGTCCACAGATCCTGAGGTGAAAAGAAATACCATTCCTTCACCCTATAGGCATGTAACATGCCTTCATGCATCATTCTGGCGTTCAAATGCCCACTGGTGCCTGTTCTGGGCGTTAAACGCCCATGTGATGCTTGTTTCTGGCGTTGAACGCCAGTTTCAAGCTTGTTTCTGGCGTTCAGCGCCAGATTGTCCTCTGTGTGCACATCCTGGCGTTAAACGCCAGGATGTAGCTTGTTTTGGGCGTTCAGCGCCAGAAAGATGCTCTGTTCTGGCGTTGAACGCCAGCCAGATGCTCCTTCTGGACGTTGAACGCCAGCCCGTGCGTCCTCCAGGGTGAAAATTTTTTTCTTCTGTTTTTTTGACTCTGTTTTTAATTTTTTTGATTTTTTCGTGACTCCTCATGATCATGTACCTAATTAAACACAAAAATAATAAAGAAACAAAATAAAATAAAATTAGATAAATAAAATTGGGTTGCCTCCCAACAAGCGCTTCTTTAATGTCAATAGCTTGACAGTAGCTCTTATGGAGCCACAAGGTGATCAGGTCAACTTAAGTGTGATATTCCCAACACCAAACTTAGAGTTTGGATATGGGGTTTGGACACCAAACTTAGAGTTTGGTTGTGGCCTCACAACACCAAACTTAGAGTTTGACTGTGCGGGCTCTTCTTGACTCTGAACTGAGAGAAGCTCTTCATGCTTACTCTCTTCTGTCACAGAGGGATGGCCATGTGCCTGAAACACAAGGTAGTCCCCATTCAATTGAAGGACTAACTCACCTCTGTTGACATCTATCACAGCTCCTGCTGTGGCTAGGAAAGGTCTTCCTAGGATGATGCATTCATCCTCTTCCTTCCTAGTGTCTAGGATTATGAAATCAGTAGGGATGTAAAGGCCTTCAACCCTTACTAGCACGTCCTCTACTATCCCATAAGCTTGTCTTATGGACTTATCTGCCAATTGTAATGAGAACAAGGCAGGTTGTACCTCAATGATTCCCAGCTTCTCCATTACAGAGAGTGGCATAAGATTTATTCCTGACCCAAGATCACATAGAGCTTTTTCAAAGCTCATGGTGCCCATGGTGCAAGGTATTAAGAACTTGCCAGGATCTTGTTTCTTTTGAGGTAGAGTTCTCTGAATCCAAGTATCTAGTTCACTAATGAGCAAGGGAGGTTCACTTTCCCAAGTCTCATTACCAAACAGCTTGGCATTCAGCTTCATGATAGCTCCTAAGTACTGAGCAACTTGCTCTCCAGTCACATCTTCATTCTCTTCAGAGGATGAATATTCTTCAGAGCTCATGAATGGCAGAAGGAGATTTAAAGGGATCTCCATGGTCTCTAGATGAGCCTCAGATTCCTCTGGATCCTTAATAGGAAACTCCTTCTTGCTTGAGGAACGTCCCAGGAGGTCTTCCTCACTGGGATTTTCGTCCTCCTCCTCCTTGGTGCATTCGGCCACTTTGATTAAATCAATGGCCTTGCACTCTCCTTTTGGATTCTCTTCTGTATTGCTTGGGAGAGTACTGGGAGGAGTGTCAATGACTTTCTTACTCAGCTGGCTCACTTGTGCCTCTAAATTTCTAATGGAGGATCTTGTTTCATTCATGAAACTGAAAGTGGCTTTTGACAGATCAGAGACTATATTGGCTAAATTAGCAGTATGTTGTTCAGAGTTCTCTGTCTGTTGCTGAGAAGATGATGGATATGGCTTACTATTATTCAGCCTGTTGCGTCCACCATTGTTAAAACCTTGTTGAGGTTTTTGTTGATCCTTCCAGGAGAAATTAGGATGATTTCTCCATGATGAGTTATAGGTGTTTCCATAAGGTTCACCTAAGTAATTAACCTCTGCCATGGCAGGGTTCTCAGGATCATAAGCTTCTTCAGAAGCTGCCTCTCTAGTACTGTTGGATGCATGTTGCAATCCGTTCAGATTTTGAGAGATCATGTTGACCTGTTGAGTCAACACTTTGTTCTGAGCCAATATGGCATTCAGAGCATCAATTTCAAGAACTCCTTTCTTCTGAGGTACCCCATTATTCACAGAATTCCTCTCAGAAGTGTACATGAATTGGTTGTTTGCAACCATGTCAATGAGTTCTTGAGCCTCTTCAGGCGTTTTCTTCAGGTGAATAGATCCACCTGCAGAATGGTCCAATGACATTTTCGAAAATTCAGAGAGACCATAATAGAATATATCTAATATGGTCCATTCTGAAAACATGTCAGATGGACATCTTTTGGTCAGCTGCTTGTATCTTTCCCAAGCTTCATAGAGGGATTCACCATCTTTTTGTTTGAAGGTTTGAACATCCACTCTCAGCTTGCTCAGCTTTTGAGGAGGAAAGAACTTATCTAAGAATGCAGTGACAAGCTTATCCCATGAGTCCAAGCTATCCTTGGGTTGTGAATCCAACCATACTCTAGCTCTGTCTCTTACAGCAAAAGGGAAAAGCATGAGTCTGTAGACTTCAGAATCAACTCCATTCGTCTTTACAGTCTCACAGATCTGCAAGAACTCAGTTAAAAACTGATAAGGATCTTCAGATGGAAGTCCATAAAACTTGCAGTTTTGTTGCATTAAAGCAACTAGTTGAGGCTTAAGCTCAAAGTTATTGGCTCCAATGGCAGGAATGGAGATGCTTCTTCCATCAAATTTGGATGTTGGCTTTGTGAAGTCTCCAAGCATTCTCCTTGCATTATTATTATTATTTTCTTCTGCCATCTCTTTCTCTTGTTCGAAAATTTCTGAAAAGTTGTTTCTCTTAAAGATGTTTTTGGATTGTTGTAATTTAGCTTCTCTTAATCTTCTCTTTAGAGTCCTTTCAGGTTCTGGATCAACTTCAACAAGAGTGCCTTTATCCTTGTTCCTGCTCATATGAAAGAGAAGAAAACAAGAAAAGAAAAAGGAATCCTCTATGTCACAGTATAGAGATTCCTTTATGTCAGTAGAAAAAGAAGGGGTGGAAGAATGAAGAAGAGATTCGGTTTTTAGATGAAGAGAAGTGTTAGTAAATAATTAATTAAATAAAAGAAGAAAAGAGAAGATAAATTTCGAAAATAATTTTTGAAAAAGTGGTTAGTGATTTTCGAAAATTATAATTAAAATTTAAACATGAAACAATTAATTAATTAAAAAGAATTTTTGAAAAAGAGTGAGATATTTTCGAAAATAGAAGAGAGAGAAGTAGTTAGGTGGTTTTGAAAAAGGTAAGAAACAAACAACAAGTTAGTTGGTTGATTGAAAAAGATTTGAAATCAAAATTTAAAAAGATAAGAAGATAAGAAGTTAGATAAGATATTTTGAAATCAAATTTTGAAAAAGATAAATTTTTTTGAAAAAGATAAAATTTTTGAAAAAGATAAGATAAAAGATAAAAAGATTTAATTCAAAAATTTTGAAATTACTTACTTCACTAACAAGAAATTACAAGATAAGATTCTAGAACTTAAAGATTGAACCTTTCTTAACAAGAAAGTAACAAACTTCAAATTTTTGAACCAATCATATTAATTATTAGTGAATTTTCGAAAATTACATATAAAGATAAGAAAAAGATTTTGAAAATGTTTTGAAAAATAATTTTGAAATTTTCGAAAAATAAAGAAAAATGAAAAAGATATGATTTTTGAAAAAGATTTTGAAAAGATAAGATTTTTAAAATTGAAATTTTGACTTGACTAGTAAGAAATAACTAATTTTGAAAATTTTTGACCAAGTCAACCCAAAATTTCGAAATTTTGGAGGGAAATAAGGAAAAGATATTTTTTTTATTTTTGAATTTTTAATTATGAAAGAGAAAAACAACAAAAATATTCAATGCATGAAATTTTTAGATCAAAACAATGAATGCATGCAAGAATGCTATGAATGTCAAGATGAACACCAAGAACACTTTGAAGATCATGATGAACATCAAGAACATAATTTTGAAAAAATTTTTGATGCAAAGAAAACATGCAAGACACCAAACTTAGAAATCTTTAATGCATGGAAAATATGAATGCAAAAATGCACATGAAAAATAACAAACAACACAAAACAAGAAAACATCAAGATCAAACAAGAGGACTTATCAAGAACAACTTGAAGATCATGAAGAACACAATGAATGCATGGGATTTTCGAAAAAATGCAAGAAAAATTTTAAAAGCATGCAATTGACACCAAACTTAAAAATTAACACAAGACTCAAACAAGAACACAAAATATTTTTGATTTTTATGATTTTCTAATTTTTTTGGATTTTTATTTTATTTTTTTCGAAAAACATAAATAGAAAAACGAAAATTAAAAGAAAAATTTTGAAAAAGTTTTTGAAAAGAAAATTACCTAATCTGAGCAACAAGATGAACCGTCAGTTGTCCATACTCGAACAATCCCCGGCAACGGCGCCAAAAACTTGGTGGACGAAATTGTGATTCCTATTTTGTACCTTTTGGTATCATTGTGGGATTATTCCTTTTAGAAATTGGCCTTCATTATTTCACAACTCCGTTCAACTAACCAGCAAGTGTACTGGGTCGTCCAAGTAATAACCTTACGTGAGTAAGGGTCGAATCCACAGAGATTGTTGGTATGAAGCAAGCTATGGTCACCTTGCAAATCTCAGTTAGGCTGATTAAAGAGTAATTGTGATTATCATTAAATAAAAAGGAATAATAAAAGGGATAGAAATACTTATGTAGATTCATTGGTAGGAATTTCAGATAAGCGGAATGGAGATGCTGTAGAGCTCTCGGACGCCTGCTCTCCTATTCCTTCTACTCAATCCTTCTTACTCCTTTCCATGGCAAGCTTTATGTAGGGCATCACCGTTGTCAGTGGCTACATCCCATCCTCGCAGTGAAAGCTAATGCTCACGCACTCTATCACAGTACGGCCAATCACCGGTTGGTTCCCTCCCCTACTGGAATAGAATCCATTGATTCTTTTGCGTTGTCACTACGCCCAGCAGGTTACAGGTTTGAAGCACGTCACAGTCATTCAATCCTAGAATCCTACTCGGAATACCATAGACAAGGTTTAGACTTTCTGGATCCTCATGAATGCCGCCATCTATCTAACTTATACCACGAAGATTCTGTTGGGGAATCTAAGAGATACACATTCAAGCTTGTGTTGCATGTAGAACGGAAGTGGTTGTCAATCACGCGCGCTCATAAATGAGAATAATAATGAGGGTTATCTAACTCATCACATTCATCATGTTCTTGGGTACGAATGAATATCTTGGAATAAGAATAAAAGAGGAATTGAATAAAAGAAAGTAGAACTTCATTAATCTTTGAGGTACAGCAGAGCTCCACACCCTTAATCTATGGTGTGCAGAAACTCCACCGTTGAAAATACATAAGCAAAGGGTTCAGGCATGGCCGAATGGCCAGCCCCCTAAACGTGATCAATGATCTCCTAAGATGAAGAATAAAACAAAACTGAGACCAAAGATGTCTAATACAATAGATAAGAGTCCTATATATACTAGACTAGCTACTAGGGTTTACATGAGTAAGTAATTGATGCATAAATCCACTTCCGGGGCCCACTTGGTGTGTGCTTGGGCTGAGCTTGATCAATCCACGTGTAGAGGCATTTCTTGGCGTCAAACTTCAGGTTATGACGTGTTTTGGGCGTTTAACTCCGAATCATGACGTTTTTCTGGCGTTTTACTCCAGACAGCAGCATGAACTTGGCGTTTAACGCCAAGTTACGTCGTCATTCTTCGAATAAAGCATGGACTATTATATATTGCTGGAAAGCCCTGGATGTCTACTTTCCAACGCCGTTGAGAGCGCGCCATTTGGAGTTCTGTAGCTCCAGAAAATCCATTTCGAGTGCAGGGAGGTCAGAATCCAATAGCATCAGCAGTCCTTTTGTCAGCCTTTTTCAGAGTTTTGCTCAAATCCCTCAATTTCAGTCAGAATTTACCTGAAATCACAGAAAAACACACAAACTCATAGTAAAGTCCAGAAATGTGATTTTAACATAAAAACTAATGAAAACATCCCTAAAAGTAGCTTAAACTTACTAAAAACTATATAAAAACAATGCCAAAAAGCGTATAAATTATCCGCTCATCAGTGGTGTTGTTCCTTGACCATTCTTTAAAAGGCAAACAAAAGCATGCTTGTTCTGGTTTAAACTGTAATTGTTGAATCTTTCTGGAATGTGAAGTTTTTAGTATGTTTGCCTGTTTACTGCTTTGAATAAAGTGAATGCCTAGATGTTTGGATATAACTTCACCTTCTTAAACAAATGCTTGCCATGCTTGTTCTGTTTCCAAAAATAAAAGAAAAGTTTGAACAAAAGTAACTTGGCTCAATTAGTGACAAATCAAGTAGAATTAAGTGGTGGTATGCATGCTTGATTGTTTAGTCAGATCACTGGAAATTGAGTGTAGAATTATCATTTTTGTGTAGAAGTTTGAATACTGTCTATGGATCTTGATGAATAAATGTCTTTGGCCATGAAAAAGAAAGAAAAAGAAGAAGAAAAAGCCACTGAAAAAGGGCAACCAAAAAGCAAAAAAATTGAGAAAATAAGCTAGGCACCAATGGTTTGAACTTTTGAGACAAATGCCTGTGGTGTTTATGTATTAAGGATATGCTTGGATGAATAGGTTCTGAGGAGTGTTTCAACACTTGGTAACTTGGGTTAACTAACCCGGGATTATCAACCAAAAGTCCATTATCAAGAGCAACCTAAATACAAAACATTTAGTCACACAAAGAGGTGCTGGGCACCAATGTCTCATGAAGAAATGTGAACTAAAACGCCTGTAGTGGATATGTGTAGTGCACTGATAAGAAAAAGAAAATGCCAAAGGCTTGTGCAACACATGACACTGAGCAAACAAGGAGCAAAGGAGCTCTAAGAAAAAGAAAAACAAAGAAGGGAAAAGTGCCAAGGACATAAGAATAACAAGAGGCCATAGCAGTGTTTGATGGATGCAATGAAAAAGTGATAATCTTACCTGATAAGAATGAAAAAGTGATGCTACAACTTTCTGCATAAAACCCTTCTGATGAACTTCAAATGCTTGCTAATATAGCCAATGTAATTGCTTTCTGTTTCATACTTTCTTCTCAAATAACTCAGGACTTGCTTAGGGACAAGCAAGTATTAAGTTTGGTGTTGTGATGCCAAGGCATCTTAGGCTAGTTTCACTAGCATTTTTCTGTTAGTTTTAATTGTTTTATGCATTTTCTTGAGCATAAAGTAACCAAGAATGGTTAAATGAATAACAAAGCAATAAACCATCCAAACAGTATGATTTTGATGCAAATTTCATGAGTTTTTAGTTATATTACTTGAATGCTATGAATGAAAGATTTCTCATGAAATTTTGCAAGACTTTGATGCAGTTGTTTGGATGATTTCAGGGAAGAAGAGGCTAGGCAAGGAAGCAACAAAATCAATAAAGGAAGCTTGAATATCACATGTGGAGTTTAAGCTCCAGTTTAAGCTTAAACTGGAGCTTAAACGCCAAAATCATGAAAGCTGAGGAAAGGCTGAAAGTGGCGTTTAACCTCCAGTTTAATCTTAAACTGGAAGTTAAACGCCAGAATTTAAAGCACCAGGGAGCCATTTCCACGTTTAAGCTCCAGTTTAACCTTAAACTGGAGCTTAAACGTGTTCGACCATTCTCCTCCAGGGTTGCGTTTTGCATTTCCACGTTTAAGCTCCAGTTTAAGCTTAAACTGGAGCTTAAACGTGTTCGACCTTTACCCTCCAGGATGGCTTTCCTCCATTTCCACGTTTAAGCTTCAGTTTAACCTTAAACTGAAGCTTAAACGTGTTCGACAATTCCACACTCCAGGGTTGCCTTCTTCCATTTCCACGTTTAAGCTTCAGTTTAACCTTAAACTAAAGCTTAAACGTGTTCGACTTATATCACCTCCAGGAGTGTCCAACGTTTAAGTTGCAGTTTAAGCTTAAACTGCAACTTAAACGCCACTAATTGAAAAGGTTTCTGGGCCAAAGATATTGCAGTTTAAGTTAGCATTTGAGCACAAACATTAACTTAAACATACTCTGGTATGAAACCCAATTGAATATCATGGTTTATGGGATTGGGCCTGAAGAATTGATGAGTCTGGAACTTCAATTTGTTGAGTCATGTGTCATTACTTGATTATCACTAAGTTGGCTCAATGAATGTTACAGAATTGGATCAGCAGCCTCATCAGGATTATGGATCATAAACCCAAGGCAAAAGGAAATCAGGAAAAGGCCTCAAAGCCCAAGAAACACAACAGAAGCTCAATTTAGAAAGTGTATAAATAGGATAGAATTTAAGTTTGAAAGGAAGACTTTTAACGGAGAACTTTTGGGGAAAAACTTTTGGGATCATTTTTCTAGTTTTCATACTTTTTGTAATTGAATTCAGAGCTATGACTCACTAAACCCCCTTTCATTGGGTTAGGGAGCTCTATTGTAATTCAATGAATCAATAATAGTTTTTATCTTCTTCTTCAATCTTTTCTCTTGAATTTTGTTAGAAAGCTTCTCGATCTAATTCCATTGGTTAGTTGTCTTGGGAAAGAAACTATCCATAATTGGAATCCTTCGGAACCTTGGGAAAGGAATGGAGGATTCATGCTAGAGAAGCTTTCTCACAGTGAATTGGATTGGGGTTTGGATGGATATTGTGACATGTAATCCTACCAAATTATGGTTCATGAAACTGTGTGGTATAATCAGTGATCGAGCATCATCTCTTCTTATGAACATTTAAACCAAGGGATTGGGAATTTGTTTGTTTTTAGAGAGAATTGGTGAGCCAAGGGATTGGGATCCAATCATATAAGATTGCCAAGCAAAATTCAATGAATGCATTGGTTGAGGAAGGGATAAACATGTTTTGATTCGGAGATCTCAATATCTCCTGAAACCCAATGAATTCCCCATTTCTGATCTACCACATTCTCTTTACATTCTGCAATTAAATTCATGCAATCACCCTGATCCCTTTTTAATTTCAGCAATTTAGCTTCTCGCTCTTTAATTCATGCAATTTAAGATTCCGCACTTTCAATTTCTTGCCATTTACGTTTCCCGCCAATTTTACATTCCGCAATTCTCATCTAAATCTTGATTCCGCTCAACTAGAACACACTTCTAATCCGAATTGCTCACTCAACCAATCCTTGTGGGATTCGACCTCACTCTATTGTGAGTTTTTACTTGACGATAACCGGTGCACTTGCCGGAAGGAATTTTTGCCGATCGTGCAATTTCCTAAAATCATGGCTATCAAGTTTATGGCTATCAATAGTTTAATTTTCAGTAATTAGGATTAGTTGCAATTGTAGATTAGGAAGTTTGATATTAGCTTTGATAATTAGATCCTCTTTGCATTCGTTTATTTCTTTCTATCTGGGAGTTGCAACTTGATGAATGCATAACTAATGATGAGTCAATGGGCTAAGAACTAGCTAAAGTGCTAAGTTTAGTGTGGCTTCTTACCCACTTAATCTAGGCTTACAAACAACTAATAGTTTGAGTTTGAAGAGTAAGCCCAGAGATTAAATTTGGTGTGGCCACCACCAATGATCACATAGCAGCCCAAGTCACCCAATTTGAAAGCACTTAATGCTTTGGGTAAGAACATGAACGTGATTTAATGAGTTCAGAAGAGTTGGAATCAAAAGAAAATGAAAAGATTGATGTTATTATGTTATTCCACTCTTATAAACACATTAAATACACAATGATGAAACCAATTTATTAAGATGCCAAAGAATTACGTTTGGTGTCCCAAGGGATACCCATCAGTTGCAACCCAATTTATTCTTGATGAGAAGGAATATGAGGGGGTTATTTTATCATCACTAATGGGTTCAGTTTCAATTTCAGGAGAGAAGATGGAGCCCACATGGTAAACAACTCACAAAACAAGGAAGTCAAAGTGTACTTGCACTTTGGAACTCAACACACGCAGAAGACACTGTGAGAAAAGAGTTGGCGCCTCTTCCCACGCTAGGCGCCACTTCCCAAAGTGGGAAAACATTTAATCTCTTTTATTTCCCACCTTCGAACCACATCACTCACCCATTATAAAAGCTTCACTCCCCATCTCCCCTCCCACTTCAACAACCCCTACACCACTCACCTTCGCTTCTCTTTTCATCTTCTATCCCTTACTTTCTTCTTTTTCTTGATTGGGACAATCAAGTCCTAAGTTTGGTGTTGGAGCAAAACCTTATTTTGCCTTCTCTTTCTTTCAACCCCCCTATTTTTTCACACTCTTCCAACCTAATGGCACCACCAAAAAGCTCAGCCTCAAAGAAAAGAAAAACCAAGGAACCAACCTCTGGATCCTCAAGATCTTTTAATACCTGCAAGTTCCTCTCCGTATTCAACCAAAATCAATTTTATGGTTAGGTGAGTGAGAGGGAAATCATTCCAGAAGTTGGGTTTCAACTAAGAAGGAATGAGCACATTGAAATCAACATTGAGATTGAACAGAGGGGTTGGTCACTTCTATGCAACCCACCAAGGAAAGTGGTACAGAGCTTGGTGAGAGAGTTCTATGCCAATACAGTACCTCAACCAGGGCAACAATGTGACTACATTAACTATGTGAGGGGAAATCCATTGACTACAGTCCCTCTAGCATAGAAAGAATGCTAATGGTGAATAGGACAAGCTCCACTCGGAGATATGAAGAAAGAATAAAGCAGCAAGACCCTGGGTTTGAGGAAATTTTGAGTGAAATCTGTGTGATGAATGTGCAGTGGATAAATGACAAGGATGGGATACCCAACTAATTGAGAAGAAGAGATTTGAGCCCCCAAGCTAGAGGGTGGCTAGAATTTGTGAGGTGGTCCCTAATCCCCACATCCAATACTTCAGAGGTGACCAAGGAGAGAGTTGTGCTCATCTACAGCATCATGAAAGGAGAAAACATCAACCTAGGGGAGATGATTGCCAACAACATCAACAAAGTGCTGAAAAGCACCAGTGATAACATAAGGTTGGCTTTTTCCAGCATTATACAGAGGCTATGTGATGAGGCTGGAGTTGAAAATATCATTGACAAGGTGCTTGTGAAGTAAGACAAGTTCATAACTGCCAAAAAGATGGCCAAAGTGGTGGCTGTCCACCCACTCAATAGGGCTAGAGAACGAAGAGCTCATGCTCATGAACCACAACAACAACAAGAAGAGGAGGAAGCAGAAGAGAAACCTCACTTTCTAGCACTTCAACCACCACCACACTACCAATATCAATAATTTCCAGAGGGATTTGATTGGGAGCACTTTTAAGTTTGGTGTGGTAAAAGCATTGCTTTTTGTTTTTTCATAACCATTTATGGCATCCAAGGCCGGAGAAACCTCTAGAAAGAGGAAAGGGAAGGCAAAAGCTTCCACCTCCGAGTCATGGGAGATGGAGAGATTCATCTCAAGGGTGCATCAAGACCACTTCTATGAAGTTGTGGCCATGAAGAAGGTGATCCCCGAGGTCCCTTTCAAACTCAAAAAGAGTGAATATCCGGAGATCCGACATGAGATCCGAAGAAGAGGTTGGGAAGTTCTTACCAACCCCATTCAACAAGTCGGAATCTTAATGGTTCAAGAGTTCTATGCCAATGCATGGATCACCAAGAACCATGATCAAAGTGTGAACCCGAACCCAAAGAATTGGCTTACAATGGTTCGGGGGAAATGCTTAGATTTTAGTCCAGAAAATGTAAGGTTGGCATTCAACTTGCCCATGATGTAAGAAGATGAACACCCCTACACTAGAAGGGTCAACTTTGATCAAAGGTTGGACCAAGTCCTTATAGACATTTGTGAAGAGGGCGCTCAATGGAAGAGAGATTCAAGAAGGAAGCCGGTTCAACTGAGAAGGCATGACCTCAAGCCCGTGGCTAGGGGATGGTTGGAGTTTATCCAACGCTCAATCATTCCCACTAGCAACCGGTCTGAAGTTACTATAGACCGGGCCATCATGATTCATAGCATCATGATTGGAGAGGAAGTAGAAGTTCATGAGGTTATAGCCTAAGAACTTTATAAGGTGGCGGACAAGTCCTCTACCTTGGCAAGGTTAGCCTTTCCTCATCTCATTTGTCACCTCTGTTATTCAGTTGGAATTGACATAGAGGGAGACATCCCCATTGATGAGGACATGCCCATCACTAAGAAAAAGATGGAGCAAACAAGAGATCCCACTCATCATGAAATCCATGAGATGCCTCAAGGGATGCACTTTCCTCCTCAAAACTATTAGGAGCAAATAAACACCTCCCTAGGAGAATTGAGTTCCAACATGGGACAACTAAGGGTGGAGCACCAAGAACATTCCATCCTCCTCAATGAAATTAGAGAAGATCAGAGAATCATGAGAGAGGAGCAACAAAGGCAAGGAAGAGACATTGAGGAGCTCAAGCACTCCATAAGATCTTCAAGAGGAAGAACAAGCCGCCATCACTAAGGTGGACCCGTTCTTTAATTTCCTTGTTCTTCATTTTTCTGTTTTTCGAAAATTATGCTTATGTTTACCTATGTTTGTGTCTTATGGTCATTAGTGTCTTAGTGTCTATGCCTTAAAGTTATGAATGTCCTATGAATCCATCACCTTTCTTAAATGAAAAATGTTCTTAATTGAAAAAGAGAAGAATTACATGAATTTTGAATTTTATAACAGATTAATTATTTTGATATGGTGGCAATATTTTGGTTTCTGAATGTATGCTTGAACAGTGCATAGGTCTTTTGAATTTGTTGTTCATGAATGATTGGCTCTTGAAAGAATGATGAAAAAGGAGACATGTTACTGAGGATTTGAAAAATCATAAAAATGATTCTTGTAGCAAGAAAAAGCAGTGAATTAAAAAAAAACGAAAAAAAAAGAAAGAAATAAAGTTGTGATCCAAGGCAAAAAGAGTGTGCTTAAGAACCCTGGACACCTCTAATTGGGGACTCTAGCAAAGCTGAGTCACAATCTGAAAAGGTTCACCCAATTATGTGTCTGTGGCATGTATGTATTCGGTGGTAATACTGGAAGACAGAGTGCTTTGGGCCACGGCCAAGACTCATAAAAGTAGCTGTGCTCAAGAATCATCATACTTAACTAGGAGAATCAATAACACTATCTGGATTCTGAGTTCCTATAGAAGCCAATCATTCTGAATTTCAAAGGATAGAGTGAGATGCCAAAACTATTCAGAGGCAAAAAGCTAAAGCCCCGCTCATCTAATTAATACTGATCTTCATAGATGTTTTTGGAATTCATTGCATACTCTCTTCTTTTTATCTTATTTGATTTTCAGTTGCTTGGGGACAAGCAACAATTTAAGTTTGGTGTTGTGATGAGCGGATAATTTATACGCTTTTTGGCATTGTTTTTAGTATGTTTAAGTTAGTTTTTATTATATTTTTATTAGTTTTTAGTTAAAATAAATTTTTCTGGACTTTACTATGAGTTTTTGTGTTTTTATGTGATTTCAGGTATTTTCTGGCTGAAATTGAGGGACTTGAGCAAAAATCTGATTCAGAGACTGAAAAGGACTGCAGATGCTGTTAGATTCTGACCTCCCTGCACTCGAAGTGGATTTTTTGGAGCTACAGAAGCCCAATTGGCGCGCTCTCAACTGCGTTGGAAAGTAGACATCCTGGGCTTTCCAGCAATATATAATAGTCCATACTTTGCCCGAGATTTGATGGCCCAAACCGGCGTTCCAAATCAGCTCAAAACTGCCCGGCGTTAAACGCCGGAACTGGCACAAAAGCTGGCGTTTAACTCCAAGAAGAGTCTTTACACGAAAATGCTTCAATGCTCAGCCCAAGCACACACCAAGTGGGCCCGGAAGTGGATTTTTATGTAATTTACTCATCTTTGTAAACCCTAGGCTACTAGTTCTCTACAAATAGGACATTTTGCTATTGTATTTTCATCTTGGTTCTTCTGGTTCCCTCTCTGGGGCCGAAGCCAATGATCACTATTATCACTTATGTATTTTCAACGGTGGAGTTTCTACACACCATAGATTAAGGTGTGGAGCTCTGCTGTACCTCGAGTATTAATGCAATTACTATTGTTCTTCTATTCAATTCAGCTTGTTCTTGTTCTAAGATATCACTTGTTCCTCAACTTGATGAATGTGATGATCCGTGACACTCATCATCATTCTCACCTATGAACGTGTGCCTGACAACCACCTCCGTTCTACCTTAGATTGAGTGGATATCTCTTGGATCCCTTAATCGGAATCTTCGTGGTATAAGCTAGAATTGATGGCGGCATTCAAGAGAATCCGGAAGGTCTAAACCTTGTCTGTGGTATTCTGAGTAGGATTCAAGGATTGAATGACTGTGACGAGCTTCAAACTCCTGAAGGCTGGGTGTTAGTGACAGACGCAAAAGAATCACTGGATTCTATTCCAACCTGATTGAGAACTGACAGATAATTAGCCGTGCTGTGACAGAGCGCGTTGAACATTTTCACTGAGAGGATGGGAGGTAGCCACTGACAACGGTGAATCCCTACATACAGCTTGCCATGGAAAGGAGTAAGAAGGATTGGATGAAGACAGTAGGAAAGCAGAGAGACGGAAGGGACAAAGCATCTCCATACGCTTATCTGAAATTCTCACCAATGAATTACATAAGTATCTCTATCTTTACTTTATGTTTTAGTTATCAATCATTCATAACCATTTGAATCTGCCTGACTGAGATTTACAAGATGACCATAGCTTGCTTCATACCAACAATCTCCATGGGATCGACCCTTACTCGCATAAGGTTTATTACTTGGACGACCCAGTGCACTTGCTGGTTAGTTGTGCGAAGTTGTGATAAAGAGTTGAGATTGCAATTGAGCGTACCATGTTGATGGCGCCATTGATGATCACAATTTCGTGCACCAGTCCCGTTGCTGTGGATTAATTGTGATTAACAAACTACCAGTTGGTTGATTACCTAGATTAGACATTTTTTTCCTTTATTTTTTGTTTTTGTCATTTAATTTCTTTTAATTTTCTCTTGCTAGTAAGGTGTTTGTGTTATTGCCTCACTAAGAATGCCTCATCTGTGACAATGGAGATTCCAATTTCATTTGGTGATTATTGTTTGAGACAGAGCATTTTGCAAGTAAGAATGGAGTTTACCTCAAATTTTGATCAATCATGTCATATGGGATATTGCCCACCACCACAAAATGATTCTAGTCATTATCCTAATGGTGGCTGAGAATATCACCAAGAAATGATAGAGTATAAGCAATCAAATAAAATGGAATACCTCCCAGAGCCACAAAATAGTTCATAATATAATAACTATCAAAATTTTGGCTGGGATTTTAATGCTACATACCCCATTCATCAAGGACTATCATCCCGTAATTGTCCAACCTATGCACCTCCATAAAATCTTCTAGAATTTGCAATAGAAGAACTTTCCAAGAGATATCTCTTTATTGCCCAACTCAGTGAGTTTTTAAGGCAAAATGCAAGAGAGGTGATTGAAGATATGGAAATCTCAAGGAGAAATCAAGAAGAGCAAATGAGACAATTGGCACAACATTTTGTTGATTAACCAACCAATGTCTTTCCTTGGTCAGGGAAAGAATATCATGCCATCAGTCTATGGAGTGGAGAAGTGCTTAATGGGGTAAAAATGAGGAATTGGTTGAGCAACAAGAAGAGATATTTGTACCAAGAGAGCCACCATTCCAAGAAGTTCTTGATAAAGAGGATACTCCAAACATCTCACAACATCCAAGTTCTGAAAACAAAGAAGTGAAGGTAATCAACCAAAATACTGGAATAAGGATTGTGACCAAGAAACAATCAGCTACATTCATGAAGAAGAAAAGGTCAACTGCAAACAATCCAACCCCTGCCCCAACAAGCAAAGCAAATCAAGTAAATAACAAAAGAAAGCTTGTTGGGAAGATGCTAAAACTGGGTACATCAACTTGCTCTTCTCTCTCCTTGAGATCATTCCTCTTAACAAAATGGAAGAAGAGGAAGAAAATTGAGAACAACATGTCAAGCTAATGACATTAAAAGAGCGCTTGTTAGGAGGCAACCCAACAGTAGGTAACATTTCCTTTCTTTGCTTTGTTTAATTTCAATAATTTGGCATATGATTGCATTCTATGTTTGGTGTTGCCTTGTAACAAATTGATTTTCAATCTTCACTGGGTACTTGCATCATTCTAAAATGAAAGTGTCACACTAAGTTTAGTGTTGCCACTTATCTTTCATGCTATGTACCATACACACCACTTATTAATGCAATTACATTGTCTCTATTTTTACTTCTTGTGCCCTTATTGTATCCTTATTTTTGCTTGCTTGAGCACATGCATTACTCACATTTCATTGTGTAAGACACTCATGACCCATCATAAACCTCATCACCACTGTTTCAATTGTTGCTTGAGGACAAGCAATCATTCTAAATTTGGTGTGGGAAGGGGAGGAATAGGAGGAAAAGGACAACAACAATGAAGATGAACTACAAGGTGGTAACATTCCTTTTTCCTCTTATTTGTTTCCAGTACATTTAAATTACATGATTGTCTTCTATTTATTTGTATGCATGTGTGTTGTGAATAAGCATAGCTTGATTGCTGAATTGTAACATGTGCTATGATATTATGACTACCATCTTGAGTTTTATGAGTTCAAAGTAATTAAGAATCATGATCATAAACAAACAAGGTAATTAAAGAAGAAGTTAGCATGAACTTAAGTATTGGGAAGCTAGCATGATTATTGTTGCTCAATTGCATTTAAATTTGTGTAATTGAAGTTTTCATCTAGGAAATTTTATGAAATTTTTGAAATTATGAAAACCTTGAAGAAGCAAAATGCAAATAAGGCAAGAAAAAAAAGGGGAAAGAATGAGAAAGCTGAAGGCTCTGAGTACCAATGACAATTCCTTTGTCAAATACTTGTGGTGTTTATGTATCAAGCAGAAAGCTTGAAAACAAAACACTTAGAGTCAAGGCTAGGCTCAAGTGCAAAAGCACTCCCTAAAAGCACAAGGCTCTGAGCATCAATGATTAGAGAGTAAAGAAAAGAAACAAATGAGCTAAAAGAGTCCTCTAATTAAATGCTTGTGGTGCTTATGTATTAAGTGGTAATACTTGAAAACAAAGCATTTAGAGTCGTAGCTTTCAACAAATGGTGCAAAGCACCCAAGAAGCTAAGCTAAGAAAAAGATGAAAAGCTTGTTTCAAGGAAAAAACACAAAGAAAAAGATTTCATAAAATGAGCTAGATAGAAGCATCAATCATTTGAATTTCTTTTGTAATTGTAGCATGCATAAGAAACTAGCTAACCATGAACATAAATATTGCTACTCTTCTCACCTTGGTTTGTCAAAATCTATTGCATGATTCTTTGTTTGCTTGAGGACAAGCAAAGTTTAAGTTTGGTGTTGTGATAACTTGCATCATTTACCCCTTTTTCTTATCTAAAAGGACCATAAAAAGAGCATAATCTTATTGAATCAATGCAATTTTATGAACCAAATAATATATATTATGGTACATTACTTTGAAATAGGTTTGTGCTGAATTTTAGATGAAAAGTGCAACAAAAGGGGAAAGAAATAACAAATAAAGCTGGGCGTGCCACTTGAAGCTCTGGGCGTGGCACGCTAAGCTTTTGAACTAACTCTCAACAATGGGCATGCCACTTGGTGCTATGGGCGTGGCACGCCAAGTTTGGGAAACCAAGTCTCAAAGAGGGCATTCCACTTAGTGCTATGGATGTGGCACATCAGGCTTAAGTTCCAGAGGAGTAATTTTGAGCCCCACAAGAAGTGGGCGTGGCACGCCAGGGCATATGCCAGCCTGACCTCCTCTCATTCAAATGAAGATATCTTGAGCAACACAACTGCAAATGAGGTGACTACAATGCCATTAGAAAGTAGACATCCATAGCTTTCCAACCATATATAACACTTTATAATGGACACTGGAATTGAGGAAGATATTGACCCCGAAAACACAAGGAGAAAAATACATCACTGCAGAGTTATCAGCGTGACCTCTTCATCTTCAAAGGATCATAACTTGAGTTATAGATATCCAAATGATCTGATTTTATCCGCGTTAAAAAGATGACATCAAGAACTTTCCAACGATATATAACACTTTAGGGTGGACATTAAAACTGGAGGTGAAAAAGGCCATTATTTCAGCATTGCAAAACTTGGGTGTGTGACTTGAAATCATAGGCGTGGCACGCCAGCTCTATTTTCATAATGGGCGTGGCATGCCAGGTTCTGGACATGGCATGCCAGTTCTAATGGCCAGAGAGGAAGATTTTGTGCATCATTGAAGGTGTGGCATGCTAATGAGAGGGCGTGGCACGCCAGTTTCATAACATATAGGCGTGGCATGCCAGGAAGTGGGCCTGGCACGCCGGGCTACTTGACAGATTGACCTCTTTACCTTCAAATGAGCATAACTTGAGCTATAGAGATCTAAATGAGTTGATTTTAAAGGCGTTGGAAAGCTGACATCCAAGGCTTTCCATAAAGATATAATAATTTATAGTGGACATTCAATTTGTGGCCTAAACAACTCTATCATTTTAGGCGGCGACGGAGAATTATACTCGGAGAATTATGGCGCGGAGTTGTGTTCCGGTGTCCGATCCCAAGGTTCCGGTGTCCAACCTTAAGGTTCCGGTTGCGGACCCGACTTCACCTTTGGTCGGGGATGGATCTGGTGTGGAGGTTTCAAGCCGGGATGACGGTGCCGTTGATGCAGTCCCGATTTCTATGTTTCCTCCGCAGCCTTCTGTTGATGTGGAGTCCGGAAAGGACCTTGATCCTCTGTAATCTTTATTTTTGGTTCTTTGCCCGGCCTGTGGGCTCTTTTGTTTTTGGATGGTTTCTGTGAACGCTTTGGATGCTTTTTTGCTATTAGCTACTTGTAGTAACTTTTTAGCTTATTATGCGGTATTTTGCTCTGACTTTTTGTTCCGCTTTTATGCTTTTTAGTTGTTTTTTTGGATAACAACTTTTTAGCTAGCGCTTTGAAACTTCCGTTTTGTCCTTTCCTTCGATTTCGTTTCTTCGCTTGTACTTTTTTAGTTGTTTTTGGATAACAACTTTTTTAGTAAGCGTTTTCGAAACTTCGTTTTATCTCTTCCTTCGATTTCGTTTCTTCGCTTTGTACTTTTTAGTTGTTTTTGTATAGCAACTTTTTAGTAAGCGTTTTCGAAATCTTGGCTTTTGCCGCTTTAAGGCTTCTTTCTTGGACCCGGGTTTTTCCTCGGACCTCGGGTGTTTCGAGTACTTCCCTTTGTTGGGTCCGACCTTGTCGTTGGTCGGCCTTTTAAGTTATTTTTGTAATCTCTTTTTATTTGGCTTTTTGAACCTTTTCAGAGTTACTTTATAACTTCTCACATTAATTTGAACCTCGTCGCTTTATCTTTGCCGACCTTGTGCGGTCTTTTTGGCAAATGATTTTTTGCGTTTTGTCGAGCATAAATTAATGCGCCTTGGCGGGGTACTTTCTAGGATTTGTTTCATCATGAGGAAGAACAAAAGAAAAATAGAAGAATTTGATTAGTATTAAAAAAGAAAGAATATTTACAGAGTGTTTACCCTTGACTAGGTCGGGCGCTTTACTTGACCGGGTGTCTCATTAAAAAACCCTCGTAGGGAAAAAGAGTACACCTCGGGTCAAATTTTTCTAGCTGTAGTACCGTCTTAGATTACAGGCGTGCCAGGCCCTGGGCAGCTCATTGCCTTTGAGGTCGGATACTTTGTAGTAGCCTGTCCCCAAGACTTCCGTTACTTTGTAGGGTCCTTTCCAATTTGCAGCTAGCTTTCCTTCTCCCGACTTTTGTGTTCCGATGTCATTTCGGATTAGAATTAGGTCGTGAATGGAGAAGCTTCGCTTTATTACTTTCTGATTGTATCTGAGTGCCGTCCGCCGTTTTAAGGCTTCTTCTTGGATTCGGGCTCTTTCTCGGACCTCGGGGAGGAGGTCGAGTTCTTCCCTTTGTGCCTGCAGGTTACCTTTTTCGTTGTAGAAGATGGTTCTAGGTGACCCTTCCTCTATTTCGATAGGAATCATTGCCTCCATCCCGTAGGCTAGTCGGAATGGTGATTCTCCCGTTGTAGAGTGTGGGGTTGTCCGATATGCCCATAGCACCTGGGGAAGCTCTTCGGCCCATGCCCCTTTGGCTTCTTGGAGTCTCCGTTTTAACCCGGCCAAGATAACTTTATTTGCAGCCTCTGCTTGTCCATTGGCTTGTGGGTGTTCGACTGAGGTGAATTGCTGTTTGATTTTTAGTTCGGCCACCAAGTTCTGGAAACTTGTGTCTGTGAACTGTGTTCCATTGTCTGTTGTGATGGAGTAGGGGACTCCGAACCTTGTGACAATGTTTTTGTATAGGAATTTGCGACTTTTCTGAGCCGTAATGGTGGCTAAGGGTTCAGCTTCGATCCACTTTGTGAAGTAGTCGACCCCTACTATGAGGTATTTGACTTGCCCCGGTCCTTGGGAGAACGGGCCGAGTAGGTCAAGTCCCCATTTTGCGAAGGGCCATGGTGCGGTGATGCTGATAAGGTCTTCAGGTGGTGCCTTGTGAAAATTGGCGTGTTTTTGGCAGGGGGGCATATTTTCACAAATTCCGTTGCGTCTCTTTGCAAGGTCGGCCAGTAGAACCCGGCTCGGACTACTTTTTTGGATAATGCCCGAGCTCCGAGATGGTTCCCACACATGCCTCCGTGGACTTCTTCGAGGACGTTCTTTGTTTCTGAGGTCGGGACGCACCTAAGGAGGGGATTTGAGAATCCTCTTCTGTATAATACGTCGTGAATTAGCGTATAATTCTGGGCGTCTTTCGTGAGTCTTTTAGCTTCCTTTCTTTCGGCGGGAAGAGTTCCCGACTTCAGGTAGTTGAGTATGGGGGTCATCCATCCTTGCTGTTGGCTGGATATATTTAGCGTTTCTTCCCCTCTTAGCACGGAAGGAGATTGTAAGGTCTCCTGGAGGAGACTTCTGTTGTTGCCTCCGGGTTTGGTGCTGGCGAGCTTTGAGAGGGCGTCTGCCCGGGCGTTTTGTTCCCGAGGTATGTGCTGGATATGGACTTCTGAAAAGTGGCGTAATTGTGCCTGTGTTTGGTCCAGGTATTTCTTCATAGTTGGGTCTTTGGCCTGGTAGCTTCCGTTTACTTGTGACGTGACGACCTGGGAGTCACTGAAGATCGTGATTTTCTGGGCTCCGACCTCTTCGGCTAGCTTTAGACCTGCTAGTAGGGCCTCGTATTCGGCTTGGTTGTTTGAAGCCTGGAACTCGAATTTTAGGGATAGTTCTATCCGCGTTCCTTGGTCGCTTTCGAGTATAACCCCAGCTCCGCTTCCTGTTTTGTTTGAGGACCCGTCGACATACAGGTTCCATGAGAGTGGGTTTCCAGGGGTTTCAGTGTATTCTGCGATGAAGTCGGCTAGATACTGAGATTTTATGGCAGTCCGGGCTTCATAGTGGAGGTCGAACTCGGACAGTTCCACCGCCCATTGTAGTATTCATCCTGCCAGGTCTGTTTTTTGCAGGATGTGTCTCATGGGTTGGTTTGTCCGGATTTTGATGGTGTGGGCTTGAAAGTAGGGACGGAGCCTCCGAGCTGTGAACACTAGGGCGTAAGCGAACTTTTCTATCTTCTGATAGTTTAATTCGGCCCCTTGTAGTGCTTTGCTTACGAAATATATTGGGCGTTGTCCTTGGTCATTTTCTCGTATTAACGCTGAAGCGACTGCTCGATTTCCAACCGAGAGGTATAGTACGAGTTCTTCTCCTTTTAGAGGTCGGGTTAGGATTGGTGGCTGTCCGAGGAATTCTTTGAATTCTTGAAAGGCTTTTTCGCACTCCGGGGTCCATGAGAAGGGTTTCCCTTTCTTCAGGAGTGAGTAGAGAGGTAGTGATTTTATTGCTGATCCTGCCAAGAATCTTGATAGGGCGGCTAGCCTTCCATTCAGTTGTTGTACTTCTTTGACACACGTCGGACTCTTCATATTGAGTATCGCTTGGCATTTGTCCGGGTTTGCTTCGATGCCCCTTTGAGTCAGCATGAAGCCTAAAAACTTTCCGGCTTCTGCGGCGAAGGTGCACTTTGTCGGGTTAAGTCTCATGTTGTGTTTTCTGAGGGTGCCGAAGACGCTGGTGAGGTCGGTCAGCAAGTTTCTGTCTTCTTGTGTCTTTACTAGCATGTCGTCGACGTACACCTCTAGCTGTAGTCCGATATGCTCTGAGAATACTTTGTTCATTAGCCTCTGGTAGGTTGCCCCTGCGTTCTTCAGCCCGAAGGGCATTACTACGTAGCAGTAGTTTGCCCTTGGGGTTATAAACGAGGTCTTTTCTTGGTCGGGTCCGTACATCGGGATTTGATTGTACCCTGAGTATGCGTCCATGAAGGAGAGATATCTGTAGCCTGAGGCTGCGTCTACTAAGGCATCGATGTTTGGTAGTGGATATGGGTCTTTGGGGCAGGCTTTGTTGAGGTCTGTGTAATCGACGCACATCCTCCATTTTCCGTTGGGCTTTTTTACTAGGACCACGTTTGCGAGCCATAGGGGGTACTTTACTTCCCTAATGAACCCTGCATCTAGTAGTGCTTGTACTTGTTCTTCTATTGCTTTCATGCGCTCGGGTCCGAGCTTCCGGCGTCTTTGTTGGACAGGTCGGGACCCCAGGTAAACTGATAACCTATGGCACATCAGGTCGGGGCTTATGCCTGGCATGTCGGAGGCTTTCCAGGCGAAGAGGTCGGAATTCTCCTTTAAGAGGTTTATGAGTTCCTCTTTTAGGCCCGTTTTGAGGTTTGCTCCTATGTTCGTTATTTTTTCAGGTGTGTTCCCAATCTGGACTTTTTCGGTTTCTCCCTCTGGTTGTGGCCGAAGATCTTCTCGGGCTTGAACTCGTCCGAGTTCTATTGTGTTGACCTCTTTCCCTTTTAGGCTCAGGCTTTCGTTGTAGCATCGCCGTGCTAGTTTTTGGTCGCCTTTTAGGGTAGCGATTCCTTTTGCGGTAGGGAATTTCATACAGAGGTGTGGGGTCGAGACTATGGCTGCCAGTCTGTTTAGGGTTGGTCGCCCAATGAGGGCATTGTATGCTGAAGTGACGTCGACTATGATGTAGTTGATGCTTAATGTTTTGGATTGTTCGCCTCTTCCAAAGGTAGTGTGTAGCGAGATGTATCCTAAGGGATGGATCGGGGTGTCCCCTAGCCCAAATAAGTCGGTGGGATAGGCCTTTAGCTCTTTCTCTTCGAGTCCGAGCTTGTCGAAGGCCGCTTTGAACAGGATGTCTGCTGAGCTTCCCTGGTCAATTAGGGTTCGATGTAAGTTGGCGTTTGCTAGGATAATGGTGATTACCATTGGATCGTCGTGCCCGGGTATTATCCCTTGAGCATCTTCTCGGGTAAATGAGATAGTAGGTAATTCGGGCAGGGGACTGTCTTCTCAGACGTGATAGACTTCTTTGAGGTGTCTTTTTCGCGAGGATCTGGATGTTCCTCCGCCTGCAAAACCTCCATTTATCATGTGAACATGTCTTTCAGGGGTTTGCGGGGTTTGTTCGGCCCGACCTTCGTTATCTCCCCGTCTTCTCTTCCTGGTTTCTTCTCCTTTCTCTGCTATGTATCTGTCGAGTTTTCCTTCTCTGGCCAGCTTTTCTATAACATTTTTTAGGTCATAGCAGTCGTTAGTAGGATGACCGTAGAGTTTGTGATATTCACAGTATTCGGACCGATCTCTTCCCGCTCTCTTGTGTTTTAGTGGTCGGGGCGGTGGGATTTTTTCGGTGTGGCATACTTCTCTGTAGATGTCTACCAGGGAGACTCGGAGGGGGGTGTAGTTGTGGTACTTCCGTGGCTTGTCCGAGTTGGGTTCTTCTTTCTTCTTCTGTTCCCGATCTCGATCTCGGAGTGGGTAGGTTAATTCCTTCCTAGAAGAGTCTCTTAGCTGGGAGGTTTCCTCCATGTTGATATATTTTTCTGCCCGCTCCTGTACCTCGTATAGGGAGGTCGGGTATCGTTTGGATAGGGATTGGCTAAACGGTCCCTCTTTTAGGCCGTTTGCTAATCCCATGATGGCCGCTTCAGTGGGCAAGTGTTGTATGTCCAGGCAGGCTTTGTTGAATCGCTCCATGTATTCTCGGAGAGTTTCTTGGTTACCTTGTTTGATCCCGAGTAGACTGGGGGCATGTTTTGTCTTGTCCTTTTGAATAGAGAACCTTGTTAGGAATTTTTTGGTTAGGTCTTCGAAGCTGGTGATTGATCTTGGTGGCAGGCTGTCAAACCACTTCATGGCTGACTTAGTGAGAGTGGTGGGGAAGGCTTTGCACCGAATCGCGTCGGAGGCGTCGACTAGGTACATTCTGCTTCTGAAGTTGCTGAGGTGGTGACTTGGGTCGGTGGTGCCATCGTAGAGATCCATGTCGGGTGGTTTGAAGTTTCGTGGTACTTTCTCCTTCATGATCTCTCGCGTGAAGGGATCATGGTTGCCTTCGGGGGTGGTGCCGCGTTCTGTTCGATCTTTTAGGTTGGCCTCTATTTTCCGCAGTTTTTCTTCTAATTCTCTGCGCTTGCGAGCCTCCCTTCTCAGATCTTGTTCAGTTTCTTTTTGCTTCTTTATGTCCTCTTCGAGTTGTTTCAGTCGATTTTGTTGTGCCTGGACTGCTTCTAGAATTTCCGAGCTCTTTTCTTTTTCGGGATTTTGTGGATCCTTGTTTGGGAGTGATGTCTTTGGGCGATTCTGTTTGTTTCCTCCTGGAGTGCGTGGTGATAGAGGGCTGTCCAGTCGTTCTCCGGTGTCAACCTCCTCCTCTTGTTCTGATGCAGCGTGGTCATTGTTGAGAGGGTCGTCCGCCATGGTAAAGGGATGACTTCCAGGTCCCCGGCAACGGCGCCAATGTTCCGGGGGTTACCTGAAACGTGTAGCTCGGTCGTCTGGAGATGCCCGAGGTGGGGGTCAGGGACCCGAGCTTGATGTGTTGGCGGCGGGTGGTTGTACCTGCAATAACACTCCGATGCTTAAGTTAGCATGGGTCCAAGCAGATATGTGTAGAATGTGGAATGTGTCTCATACCTGGGTGCTCCAGTGTATTTATAGTAGTTTGGCCGTGATCTTCCCTGGATAAGATATTCTTATCTTATCTTATCTTTCGAGAGTTTTATCCCTATCTTTGTGGAACCGCCTTTGCTAGGCCTTTTCGGCCTTTAGGTTTTGGGCAGCGTTCCTTTTGATGGGCCTTCTTAGCTTTACTGTCCGAGGTCCGACCTCAGGCGTGGGCCTTGGGACGAGGTCGGACCTTTCATGGATCTGCCGAGTTGGAGGAGCTCGGTCAGGGTATGAACAGAGACCATAGAGATTCCATTAAATCTCCTTCTGCCATTCATGAGCTCTGAAGACTATTCTTCCTCAGAAGAGGATGAAGATGTAAATGGAGAGCAAGTTGCTCAATATTTAGGAGCTATCATGAAGCTGAATGCCAAGTTATTTGGTAATGAGACTTGGGAAAGTGAACCTCCCTTGCTCATTAATAAACTGGATACTTGGATTCAGAAAATTCTACCTCAAAAGAAACAAGATCCTGGCAAATTCTTAATACCTTGTACCATAGGCACCATGACCTTTGAAAAAGCTCTGTGTGATTTGGGGTCAGGGATAAATCTTATGCCACTCTCTGTAATGGAGAAGCTGGGGATCATTGAGGTACAACCTGCCTTGTTCTCATTACAATTGGCAGACAAGTCATTAAGACAAGCCTATGGAATAGTAGAGGACGTGTTGGTAAAGGTTGAAGGCCTTTACATCCCTGCTGATTTCATAATCTTAGACACTAGGAAGGAAGAGGATGATTGCATCATCCTTGGAAGACCTTTCCTAGCCACAGCAGGAGCTGTGATAGATGTCAATAGAGGCGAATCAGTCCTTCAATTGAATGGGGACTACCTTGTGTTTAAGGCACATGGTCATCCCTCTGTGACAGAAGAGAGTAAGCATGAAGAGCTTCTCTCAGTTCAGAGTCAAGAAGAGCCCACACAGTCAAACTCTAAGTTTGTTGTTGTGAGGCCACAACCAAACTCTAAGTTTGATGTTAAAACCCCATATCCAAATTCTAAGTTTGGTGTTGGCAACTATACAACATTGACCTGATCACCTTGTGGCTCCATGAGAGCCACTGTCAAGCTATTGACATTAAAGAAGCGCTTGTTGGGAGGCAACCCAATTTTATTTATCTAATTTTATTTTATTCTATTTTATTGTTATTTTGTGTTTTATTAGGTACATGATCATGAGGAGTCACAAAAAAAAATCATAAAAATAAAAAACAGAATCAAAAACAGCAGAAGAAAAAATTCACACCCTGGAGGACGCACAGGCTGGCGTTCAACGCCAGTAAGATGCATCTGGCTGGCGTTCAACGCCAGAACAGAGCATCATTCTGGCGCTGAACACCAGAAACAAGCAACATTCTGGCGCTGAACGCCAGGAATGTGCCCAGAGAAGAAAATCTGGCGCTGAACGCCAGTAACAAGCATGAAACTGGCGTTCAACGCCAGAAACATGCTTTACATGGGCGTTGAACGCCCAGAATGTGCACCACACGGCGTTTAAACGCCAGAATGGTGTGCAAAGGCATTTTACATGCCTATTTGGTGCAGGGATGGAATTCCTTGACACCTCAGGACCTGTGGACCCCACAGGATCACCTCAGGATCTGTGGACCCCACAGGATCCCCACCTAACATATTCCCACCTTACCTCCTAATCCTATTTTACTCTTCCCCATGTCACACTTCCCAATAACTTCAATCTCTGAATCTCTCTTCCCAATGAACACTCTTTTCCAAAACCCTTCACCAATCACCTCAATTCCTCTTCCCAATTACTCCCTTCACCATTCACATCCATCCACTCTTCCCCATAAACCCCACCTACCTTCAAAAATTCAAAACCAATTTCCCACCCATTCCCACCCTAAATAGCCGAACACACCCTCCCCCCTCTCCCTATAAATACCCTTCCATTCTACTTCATTTTCACACAACACAACGCCTTCTTCTTCACCTAGGCCGAACCTACCTCTCTCCCTCTCTACCATATTTTCTTCTTCTTCTTCTTCTCTTCTTTCTTCTCTTGCTCAAGGGCGAGCAATATTTTAAGTTTGGTGTGGTAAAAGCATAAGCTTTTTGTTTTTCCATTACCATCAATGGCACCTAAGGCCGGAGTATCCTCTAGAAAAGGAAAAGGGAAGACAAAAGCTTCCACCTCCGAGTCATGGGAGATGGAAAGATTCATCTCCAAGAGCCATCAAGACCACTTCTATGATGTTGTGGCAAAGAAGAAGGTGATCCCTGAGGTCCCTTTCAAGCTCAAGAAAAATGAGTATCCGGAGATCCGACATGAAGTCCGAAGAAGAGGTTGGGAAGTCCTAACCAACCCCATGCAACAAGTCGGAATCTTAATGGTTCAAGAGTTCTATGCCAATGCATGGATCACTAGGAACCATAATCAAGGTATGAACCCGAGTCCAAAGAATTATCTCACAATGGTTCGGGGGAAATACTTGGATTTTAGTCCGGAAAATGTGAGGTTGGCATTCCACTTGCCCATGATGCAGGGAGATGAACGCCCCTACACTAGAAGGGTCAACTTTGATCAAAGGTTGGACCAAGTCCTTATGGACACTTGTGTGGAAGGAGCTCAATGGAAGAGAGACTCCAAAGGTAAGCCAGTCCAACTAAGAAGACTGGACCTCAAGCCTATAGCTAGAGGATGGTTGGAGTTCATTCAACGCTCCATCATTCCCACTAGCAACCGATCTGAAGTTACTGTGGATCAAGCCATCATGATTCATGGCATCATGATTGGAGAGGAAGTAGAAGTTCATGAGGTCATCTCCAATGAAATCTACAAAATAGCCGACAAGCCCTCACCCATGGCACGGCTAGCTTTTCCTCACCTTATTTGCCATCTATGTTACTCAGCTGGAGTTATCATAGAAGGAGACATCCTCATTGAAGAGGATAAGCCCATCACCAAGAAGAGGATGGAGCAAGCAAGAGAGACCCCTCACGGTTCTCAAGAGATGCATGAGGAAGCTCATCATCAAGAAATCCCTGAGATGCCTCAAGGGATGCACTTTCCTCCAAACAACTATTGGGAACAACTCAACACTTCCTTAGAAGATTTGAGCCACAATGTTGAACAATTAAGGGTGGAACATCATGAGCACTCCATCATTCTCCAAGAAATAAGAGAAGATCAAAGAGCAATGAGGGAGGAGCAACAAAGGCAAGGAAGGGACATAGAAGAGCTTAAGGACATTGTTAGACCTTCAAGAAGAAGACGCCACTAGAGGTGGATTCATTCCTTGTTCTTTATTTCTTTCTGTTTTTCGGTTTTTAATGTTGTATTTATCTATGTTTTGTGTCTTTATTTCATGATCATTAGTATGTAACCATGCCTTAAATCTATGAATAAAATCCATTAATCCCTCACCTCTCTTAAATGAAAAATGTTTTAATTCAAAAGAACAAGAAGTACATAAATTTCAAATTTATCCTTGAATTTAATTTAATTATATTGATGTGGTGACAATACTTTTGTTTTCTGAATGAATGCTTGAACAGTGCATATGTCTTTTGATCTTGTTGTTTATGAATGTTGAAATTGTTGGCTCTTGAAAGAATGATGAACAAAGAGAAATGTTATTGAGGATCTGAAAAATCATGAAATTGATCCTTGAAGCAAGAAAAAGCAGTGAATAGCAAAAGCTTGCGAAAAAAAAATGGCAAAAAAAATAGAAAGAAAAAGAAAAAGCAAGCAGAAAAAGCCAATAGCCCTTAAAACCAAAAGGCAAGGGTAAAAAGGATCCAAGGCTTTGAGCATCAATGGATAGGAGGGCCCAAGGAAATTAAATCCAGGCCTAAGCGGCTAAATCAAGCTGTCCCTAACCATGTGCTTATGTCATGAAGGTCCAAGTGAAAAGATTGAGACTGAGTGGTTAAAGTCGTGATCCGAAGCAAAAAGAGTGTGCTTAAGAGCTCTGGACGCCACTAACTGGGGACTTTAGCAAAGCTAAGTCACAATCTGAAAAGGTTCACTCAGTTATGTGTCTGTGGCATTTATGTATCCGGTGGTAATACTGGAAAACAAAGTGCTTAGGGCCACGGCCAAGACTCATAAGTAGCTGTGTTCAAGAATCAACATGCTTAACTAGCAAAAGTCAATAATACTATCCGAAATTCTATGTTCCTAGAGAAGCCAATCATTCAGAACTTCAAAGGAAAAAGGGAGATGCCAAAACTGTTCAGAAGCAAAAAGCTACAAGTCCCGCTCATCTAATTATAATTAATATTCATTGATATTCTGGAATTTATAGTATATTCTCTTCTTTTTATCCTAATTGATTTTCAGTTGCTTGGGGACAAGCAACAATTTAAATTTGGTGTTGTGATGAGCGGATAATTTATACGCTTTTTGGCATTGTTTTTAGGTAGTTTTTAGTAAGTTCAAGCTACTTTTAGGGATGTTTTCATTAGTTTTTATGTTAAATTCACATTTCTGGACTTTACTATGAGTTTGTGTGTTTTTCTGTGATTTCAGGTAATTTCTGGCTGAAATTGAGGGACTTGAGCAAAACTCTGAAAAATGCTGACAAAAGGACTGCTGATCCTGTTGGAATCTGACCTCCCTACACTCAAAATGGATTTTCTGGAGCTACAAAACTCCAAATGGCTCGCTCTCAATGGCTTTAGAAAGTAGACATCCAGAGCTTTCCAGCAATATATAATAGTCCATACTTTATTCGGAAATTGATGACGTAACTTGGCGTTGAACGCCAAGTACATGCTGCTGTCTGGAGTTAAACGCCAGAAAAACGTCATGATCCGGAGTTGAACGCCCAAAACACGTCATAACTCGGAGTTCAACTCCAAGAGAAGCCTCAGCTCGTGGATAGATCAAGCTCAGCCCAAACATACACCAAGTGGGCCCCGGAAGTGGATTTATGCATCAATTACTTACTCATGTAAACCCTAGGAGCTAGTTTATTATAAATAGAACATTTAACTATTGTATTAGACATCTTTTGACAGTTTAATCTCTTGACTATTTAGCCTTTGATTATTCGGTCTCTTGATCACTCAAGGGGCTGGCCATTCGGCCATGCCTGAACCTTTTACTTATGTATTTTCAACGGTGGAGTTTCTGCACACCATAGATTAAGGGTGTGGAGCTCTACTGTACCTCAAGTATCAATGCAATTCTATTTTCTTCCATTCAATTCAACTTGTTCTTATTCCAAGATATTCATTCGCACCCAAGAACATTATGAATGTGATGATTATGTGACGCTCATCATCATTCTCACCTATGAACGCGCGTGATTGACAACCACCTCCGTTCTACATGCAACCGAGCTTGAATGTGTATCTCTTAGATTCCCCAACAGAATCTTTGTGGTATAAGCTAGATAGATGGCGGCATTCATGAGGATCCGGAAAGTCTCACCTTGTCTGTGGTATTCCGAGTAGGATTCCGGTAATGAATGACTGTGACGTGCTTCAGACTCGCAAGTGCTGGGCGTTAGTGACAGACGCAAAAGAATCAAGGGATTCTATTCCAGCAGGAGCGGGAACCAACCAGTGATTAGCCATGCTGTGATAGAGCGCGTGAGCGTAGTTTTCACTGCGAGGATGGGATGTAGCCTTCGGCCAGTGTGATGCCTCCAGACTATTAGCCATGCGAGTGACAGCGCAGAGGACCATTTTCCAGAGAGGATACAAAGTAGCCATCGTCGAACGGTGAACCCCTATACACAGCTTGCTATGGAAAGGAGTAAGAAGGATTGAGTTGAAGCAATAGGAAAGTAGGCGTTCTTGAGCCATACAGTATCTCCATTCGCTTATCTGAAATTCCCACCAATGAATCTGCATAAGTATTCTATCCCTTTTTATTTTCTATTTTATTATTAATTTTTGAAACCATAAACCAATTTAATCTGCCTAACTGAGATTTACAAGGTGACCAAAGCTTGCTTCATACCAACAATCTCTGTGGGATCGACCCTTACTCACGTAAGGTTTATTACTTGGACGACCCAGTACACTTGCTGGTTAGTTGAACGGAGTTGTGAATTCAAATAGAGACAGTTATTAAATTTTATACAAGTACAAAGACAATAGATCACAATTTCGTCCACCAACAACCAACAACGGTAGCCTTACAAATAGCAGACAAGTCTCTAAAATATACACATGGAATAGTGGAAAATATCTTGGTTAAGGTTAGAAAATTCTTCCTCCCTGTAGATTTTGTGGTTCTTGACACGGAAGAGGATGAAAATGACTTTATCATCTTGGAAAAACCATTCCTAGCCACTAAAAGAGCTCTGATTGATGTGGAGACAGGGAAATTGGTTCTGAGGATGCATGAGAACTACTTGGCATTCAAGGTTTTTAGACCTTTACATCACTCTAATGAAGGAAGCATTTGCATGAAGAGTGAACTTACCAACCCAAGTCTACAGGGATCTTTGACTGAGGTAAAGCAGAGCTTACAGCTCAAGTCTTCTTTGGTGACACTCAATACAATTCCCCTTGATATCAAACTTAAGTTTGGTGTTGGGTGTATGTGCATCATCCACCAAGGAGGAAGGTCCTAAGAAGAAGGTACATTGGGATTAGAGGAACAAGAAGATCCCCACTGATGATTTCTCACCAGGAATGAAGGTGTATTTAGCAAAAGTCCAATCTTGACTCATATACTAAGTAGGATCCTCTCTCTTGAGCATATTGAGTTAATCCATGAGAGCACAGGAAAGAGATTCACTATGAGAGGCGAAGAGCTAAGGGCCTATGACTACCCGCTCCTTAGTGGAGCTGACTGTCAAGCTAGTGACGGTAAAAAAGCGCTTGTTGGGATGTAACCCAACCATGAGTATTCTTTGGTTTTTCTTTCAGTTTTATTTTTATTTACTTATGATTTTTATTCATAGTTTTCCTTGGTTTAATCTTATTTATGGTCATGAAAAGGGTATAGAACAGGGACATGAGGACTTTGAAGGAGAAACAAAACACCCTGGAGCAAGGTCCACTCGAGTGCTTGGGGACTAAAAATAGGTTGGGCGTTTAGCGCCTGGGTTGGCAAGTAGAAGCTAACGTTAAACGCCAGGTGGGCGTTTAACACCCACGAGGGGCACAGTTCTCAAGGCAAATCTTACCTCACATGGCGTTAAACGCCAGCTGGGTGTTTAACACTAAGCCTCGTTCCTAAAAAAAAAGAGGGATTCCAATTTTGACGTTAAATGCCAGGGGTGAAGTTTAGCGCCTCAGAGGGCATGAACAGTACTAGTGTTGGGGTGCTAAACGTTGGGGCTGGCATTTAGTGCCAACAATGTGAAATTTCAAAATTTGAAGAAGCCTCTTGACCGTGCCAACGGTTACCCCCCCATCCCCTCCCTTTTGACCATTCAAAATCATACCCACACTCTCTCTCTCCTCCTCTTACCCACTATACCATCCACATTCATACACCCATTTCCCAACCATACCTCCCATCAACCTGTCATATCCCATCAATCCTTCCACATCCCTCTTCCCCATATTCACCTACCCCTATCACAATTACCCACATTAATTTTCATTTAACTCCCATCCTTCCTACCATAACCGTGCATAACCTCTCCCCCTCTATATATACCCCACTTTTTCTCACCCTTTTTACCACACTACAATTCACCCAAATCACTTACTACCATTCCATCCACCTTTTCGCTTTCACATACGTAAACCTTCCCTTTCTTTTACCTTTCTCAACCGAAGCCACCCCCTCTCTTCTTACACTATTCTTCATTTTTACTTCACTTTCTCGACATCACATTACATTTCACCATCTTCCATTATTCTCTCCTTCTCCATTCATTTACTTCTTTTCATTTTCCCCTCCACTAACTAACCGTAACCCACCACCCTCCTCCATCATCAAAGCACTATCCCTTTTCACTTTCACCACCTTCATCGCCCCTTTTTCCCCATTCATTTCTTCTTTCTCTACTCTTTTTCTTTGCTCTAGGATGCGTAAAACCTTTAAGTTTGGTGTTACGATGCTCCACTTTTCTTTCTTCTCATATTCTACATGACACCCAAAACTGGTGAATCCTCCTCAAGAAAGAGGAAGGAAAAAGTTCCTGCATCCGGTCCATATGATTTTACCCAGATTTTTTTCCAAGACCCACGAGGACCACTTCAATGAAATAGTGAGAAAAAAGAAAGTGATCCCAGAGATCTGCTTTGATCTGCAACCAGATGAGTATCCGAAAATCCGAGAACAGATTCTTAGGGGGGGTTGGCAAGTGCTATGCAACCCTGCGACTGATGTGGGTGTGTTGATGGTTAGGGAGTTCTACGCTAATTCTTGGATGACTTACAAGTATCATCAAGGCGTGAACCCAGACCTGAAGAATTGGCGCACCATAGTCCGAGGGAGGATCCTCGAGTTCAGCTCAGAGAGGGTGAGGGAGATACTGTAGCTACCACCATTCAGAGATGACCCTCACTCTTACCTCACTCTTACACTCAGAGGGTCAACACTGACCAGAAACTAGACTAGATCCTCACAGATATATGCCTCCCCAGAGCACAGTGGAGGAGGGATGCTAGAGGTTAGTCATACCAGTTGGGCAGGCACGATCTGAGGCCAGTTGCTCGGGGATGGTTCGAGTTCATCCAGCGCTACATCAACCTTACAAGTAACTGGTCTGAGGTTACTGTTGACGAGCCGTGATGATTCTCTGCATCATACTTGGTAATAAGGTGGAGTTGCATCGGGTGATCCGTCACGAGTTATACAGAATAGCCCAAAAGGCCTCCACCTCTGCTAAATTGGCCTTCTCTCACCTCATCTTTTGCCTATGTGAGGCCGCCTGAGTCCACATTGATAGAAACACTCCTATTGACGTCGACAGACCGATCACTAGGAGAGATATGGAGTATGCCAAGGATCTTGGACAAGAACTGCCTCAGGAGCTAGTTCTCCCTCCTCAGCAGAAGTAGCCTGAGATGCCTCGGGATATTACTTCCCTCTGCATAATTACTAGGATTAGCTGACAGTATCTATTGGGAAGTTAGCATCTGCTTTTGACCAGCAAAGGATAGAGCATCAGGACTACCCCACCCTCATTCATCAGTTAGTAGAAGAACAGCAGAGTTAAAGACAGGAGTTGGAAGAGCTGAGGCACCAGAGAGGATTCTCGGGAGGGAGCAGCAGCCACCAGGACTGAAGTGCTTAAGTTTCATTATCTTCTTCTTATTTTATTTTCTATTTTTCAGTGTTTTATCTTATTTTCTGTTTTTTATTTGAAAGCCTTTGCATGATTAGAGTAGTATTTTATTGCTTTCTAGTTAAGTTATTTAGTTTGATATTTTATATTTAATTTAGAAAATGTCTCATTTATTGCTCATTGAGCTTGAAAAATCAAAAGAAAAAGAAAAAAAATTAAAGTAGTAAAATACATGAGACTTGAGTTATATATTATGAGTTATTCTGATAATTTTGATGTGGTGGTAATATTTATGATTCTGAATGTATGAGTTGAACAGTGCATGTTTGATAGGAAAGTTAATAATATTGATTCCTGAGGCACAGGAACTTAGAGAAGTATTATGGATTCTCTAAACTCAATGAGAAATTGATCCTTGAATCAAAACAAAAAGAAAAAGAAAAATACAAAGCAAGGTCCAAGGCTCTAAGCATCAATGCTTAGGAAGGCCAAATATGATTAAAATCTCAAAGAGTTGTTTTTCTAACCATATGCTTGTGGTGTGAATATGTCAAGTAACCCTTGAGATAAAGCACTAAGAGTCGAGATCAAGTACAATTGCATAGTATGCCAAGGCTCTGAACACCACTAACTAGGAGAGAGAAATATTATAACTCAAAGAGTTTCCCAGTCAAGTGCTTGTGGTGTTTTTATGTCAGGTTAAACATGAGAACAAAACACTAAGAATCACTGCTAGGCTCTAGGTGCAAAGCACCAGAGAAAAGAAAAGAAAAAGCTGTGTTCAAGGATCAATTAGAGATTTAGTAGGAAGAGAATCCATAATATCATCCGGGTTATAGTTCTGAAGGATATCAATATTTCTGAGCTTCAAAGGATAGTGAGATATCAAACCTATTCCGAATCACAATGTCATTAGTCCCACTCAGTAATTTGATACGAGCTTAAATGAAGACTCAAGTCTTGGACAATTTCTCTTCTCAGTCTTATATTGTTTTAGTTGCTTGAGGACAAGCAACAGTTCAAATTTGGTGTTGTGATACGTGAGCATCTTTCCATTATTTTATGTCTATTTTTAGTTAGAAATCGTTGAGTTTTAATTTAGTGTTTAAGCCTCTTTAGATGCTACTTTGAGTTGTTTTGGTATTTTAATTATTTCAGGTGAAGTTTGGATCAGATTGGCAGAGTTTTGTGCAAGAAAAGAGAAGATTTGGAAGCTATCCACTAGGGCGCTAAATGCCCAGCTGGTATTTAGCTCCAACTACTCATAATGCAACAGGAGCTTCTGCCCATGGGGGCGCTAAACACCAAGCCTGGCATTTAGCGCCAAGGATCCGGATCATAACCTCATCTAAGGAGCAATTTTAGTTTGATTTAGCTTTAATTACTCTATTTTATTTTGTTTTAGTTATTTTTAATTACAAACAAAATCTTTTAGGTTTAGAATTTATTATTTTATTTTAGTTTGAAATCAAATTAGGTTAGATATAAAAGGGAAAAGATTCACCCTTCGGGGGGGGGGGGGGAGGGAGGGGATCTTCTCACTTCCGCATTATTCACATTTTCTTAAAGGTAGTTTTCTCTCCGAGTCATGAGCCACTAAACCTCCTCGGTTAAGGTTAAGAGCTTTGTTTATTTCTATGGATTAAGACTTCTATTTTTTTATTTTAATTAACGTATTGATTCAGTTTCAAGGATTACTTTCGTTCTTCATCTTATGAATATGGGTAGATCGGAAGAATAAACCTTATTCTATATGCGTTCTTGTGATTCTTGGAAGAGTTATCTCACTTTAACAACAGCTTGAAAGTAAATTCCTCCTAAATTGCTAATTACTTTGACTTAACGGGATACGTGACATATAATCCTCTTATATCTGGATAATTAGGGTTTTTGTGGCTACAAACTAGAATTGAACTTAGCTCTCTAATTGAAATTAAGTGACCAAGACATTGAAGGTTAACTAGGTTAGAGGAGATTAAATCACTAAGACATTAGGGTTTAGTCATTGACAGTTTGCCATGAAATGAATCTTGCATGATTAAATTAGTTGGTAAGAAAACTTAATCCAGAAGAATAAACATCTTCGATAGCTTAACTATTTTCTCTCATATATTTCACACCAATTCTACTGTTTGTATTCTCTACTCTCTGAATTACTGTTTAATGCTTTTGAATTCCAAAATATCACTTTTTGCTTGCCTGACTAAGTTATTCATTCGACCATTGTTTCTTAGTCCGTCAATCCTCGTGGGATCGACCCTCACTCACCTGAGGTCTTACTTGGTACGACCCGATGCACTTGCCAATTAGTTTGTGGATCTAGAAATTCCGCACCATCGTTTCGGCTATCACTTTGGGGCCTAAGACGCTTGATTCTCTGGTTTCATTTCAATATAGAAGTAATTCACGCACCGTGGAAACTTACTATCTTTCTGATGTATACTCTCGCCAATTTCTTCAATGAATAGTTCACTTCGGTAGGCAAAAGGTAAGTGGACTTGGTCACTCAATATGCGATTACCTAACGGTATCAAATCCTATTCCAGACTCCGGAATTACTTACGAAATTCGTAGCCATACCTTCTCACTTTCATTGTGGAATCCTCGAACATTGTAGCATTCCGGATAGCTTCTGGTGCTCAATCTTTACCTTTTCATGTGTCAAACACTCAATTAGATGCATCGCCATGTCATCCTTCATTTTTGGCCACTCAAAATATCCTCTTTGATTCATGGTACGTCTTAGTAATTTCATGGTAAATTAAAAAAATCCTTTCTTGTGAGCTTCAGACAGTTGTTTTCTTCTCAAAGTTCCGATATTCGGCACAAAATCCTCTCTTTATACCTTTAAATTCTTCCCTGTCTCCCTTGATCTCTTCTTAATTCCCCAATTCAACAGACTTCAACATCCTTGGTAGCTCCTTATCATCTTGCTGCGCTCCCCAAATTCTCGACCTTACAATCTATTGTAATTTATATTTGGTTCAGTCTGACACCTCCGTCCACTTTCTCAACACCCAACTTAGGACTCTTAACTCACTTAATATTTCTTCCTCCTGAATTAACATCCAAGCATCACTTAGGAACTTCTTGCTCAGGGTGTCCGTCACTGCATCACGATGTTTCAGCAACACGTATTCTAAGCCCTTCAATGACGCATCACAATAACCCTTAATTAGTTCATTAAGTTTCAGTAACACGAGTGTTTGAAAACTCTATTCACGGTTGGGCGTCCATAACAATGGTGCATCCTTGCGAGTCAACTTAATCATAGGAAATCGGCAAGAATTAAGGCTCCAAAACTCCTCTTGATGTCGCATACTTACACCCTTCATCTCCTACGTTCAGAAGTCTTGCTCTAAGGAACTAATGTCTTGATGGTTATACTTAGCAGTTGTACGAGATTCTAATTAAGCTCAAGTTAATTTTTGAAAAGATATTAAGCTTAAAGGCAATTAAATAACACAAACGGTGTTTACTAGAAAATAGAAGAATGTCTTGTATGGTGATCAAACCAAGTCTTAGAAAATAACAAAATGCACAAGGAGAAGAATTAAAATGCGTATCAAGAACGGAATTCAAATAAAAAAACCTTTGATTAAAAGAACAAGGCATATAGAATGAAGTAAGTCTTAGCTGATTTTAGAATAATACAATTTACGAAGGAGAGCAACTTGATGAGCGGATATTTTATACGCTTTTTGGCATTATTTTCATATAGTTTTTGTTATGTTTTGTTTAAGTTTTATTATATTTTCATAGGTTTTAGTGCAAAGTTCATATTTTTGGATTCTACTTTGAGTTTGTGTGTTTTATGATGATTTCAGATATTTTTTGGCTAAAATTGAGGAGTTTTGGCAAAGTCTGATTCAGAGACATGGAAAGGACTACAAATGCTGTCAGATTTTGACCTCCATGCACTCGAAGGAGCATTTCTGGAGATACAGAAGTCCAAATGGTGCGGTCTTAATGGCTATAGAAATCTAACATCCAGGGCTTTTCAGAAATATATAATAGTTTATACTTTGCTTTGGAAATGAAGCCCAAAATTAACGTTCAACGCCAGCCACTAACCCTCTTCCTTGGCGCCCAACGCCCAAAAGGGAGCAGTTGGCATCTAACGCCCATTCAGGAGTCCAAAGCTGGTGTCCAACATCCCAGAGGGAGTACCAACTCATGGCTTCACTCAAGCTTAGCACAAACACTCACCAAGTAGGCCCGAAAAGTGGATTTTCGCACTATCAACCTAGTTTATCCTATTTCTGTAATCCTTAGTTATTAGATTAGTATATATAGGAGAAGATCACCGATGTTTAGGATCTTCTACCTCAGCTCTTGGCCACTCTACACATTTTACATTACTTTTCTGTAAGCTATGAGTCACTAACCTCCTGTGTTAAGTTTAAGAGCTCTGCTGATTCTTATGGATTAATAATATCACTATTCTATTTCAATCTTTGCTTGATTCCATTCTAAGATGTATCTTCGTTCTTCATCCTAATGAATTGGGAGTGTAACTTGACCGTCATCCCTATTCACATGGGTTCTTGCGAGTCCTTGACGGGATAGTACTGAACCACAAGATTGATTATACATCTTTTAGACGGCTAATCCACGACTTCGTTGGGTACTTAGAAACATCAGTGCAGCCGAGGTATGGGGCGATTAGAGCCTTTGTGGTATATGCTAGAACCAAGACGCAACACTCTCTGATCCGGAAGATTCGACCTTGTCTGTGGCGCTTTGAGTAGGATCACCAAGGGAATGGACTGCAGGAACTTCACCCCCATTCAGATTGGATGATCGCTGACCCGGCGTTTGATCTGAGGCAAAGAAGATTAAAGATCACTGACCCGACGTTAATCATTTATAGCCTGCCATGGAATGAATCATCAAAAGTTGGAGTAGATGGTGAGAAAAGTTGATCTAGAAGGAAGAAGCATCTTCGAAGCCTCTATCGTTCTCTCATCACTGATTTCACAACAACTATCATCTTTTTAAATTGCCTAACTAAGATCTACAAGGTAGCCATAGCTTTCTCAAACCAACGATATCCGAGGGATCGACCCTCACTCACCTGAGGTATTACTTGGACGACTCAGTGCACTTGCCAGTCTATCTGTGTGAATATTGGGAGTTAATTTTGTACACCACAACTCTACTCACCGCAAGTTTCCAAGATTCAGGGATTAAATGATTATAGCAAGACAACCTCAGGCTCATCCCGGAAGAGACAATATTCATGCAAGTAAGGAACACAATTGGGAAGATGATCAATTCATCTTTCGAGAAGAAATTCGAGTTAGAATTCCAATGCAAGTTACAAAAGAAGGGCTAGATCGAATTGCGAAGATTTGTTGGCACACTCTTTTTCTCGCGTAAAGCCTCCTGTTGTTGTCTTTATTTTTCACCAACATAACCAGTGCTCCCGACAGGGAAACACTTGGTCGAACGAATTTCTTTTTTACTACTACCTCCAACTAGATTATAAGCTCTGCTGATTATAACGGGGTCATCTTATGTAATGCAATCAAAACTGGTCCGGCTCCCGACACCAAGTCTATCGCAAATTTAACCTCTCTTGCCACCTAACTAATTAGCAGCTAAAAGTTAAATTCGTGTCATTCCTCTTCCTTGCAGTTTACCGTAACTAGATTTCAAATAATAATTCTCCGCGATTATCGACACTTCTGATCCCTTAGACATAAATTAATTGAATGCTCTAACACAACCTAACCCGCTTCTACTGCATCACTCTGATTATTATCCTTCAAGAACCTAGCCACTCCTTTATGTTAACCAAATATCACTCTGACTCAACAGTTGAAAGTCATTGGTCAATCATTCATTTGGAATTCACAGTTCTCACAACTTAGCCATGCGTTACGAATGAATACTACATACTAATATTATGTAAAGCAGTTAAAACTTCAACTATGAGTTCACATTTATCTCGGGTCTGAAAATTGGATTTAGCTGTGTCCCAGCCTTTTCCATGTGGACAATTCCAAGATGTATGCCCGGGTTCTCTGCACTTGTAACATACGCCTAGTCCGACCTTACACAGTCTGCTCGGAAGATACCTTCTGCATCTCAAGCAAGTCGAATCCTCTGAATAAGTACCAGTCTGCTCTTCTGTACCATGCTCCTGACGGTTGTCATTCCTTTGATCATTGCTCTGGTCCTGATGATGTAGGAAAACATAACCCTTCCTTTTGAAATTCTGGCTCCTTAGTGTGATCTTCTTTTCCTTTTTCTTTATGTAGGATTCCCGGAGATCACTCCTTGCCACCACAGTCCTTCTCGAGCTTTCTCCCGTTACTTGGCCCATGTTAAATAACTCCGGAAAACTCGCTATATCCATTGGTACCACTGCATTTGAAATATTATCTCCCCTGTCATGTCCATTATCACCTTCATTTTTATCTCCAGCTTATTGTCTCATCCTATCCACTACTTGATTGGTTGCAATAGCAGCAGCATTAATGGCAGCAGCTACGTTCGCCATCACGGCTATGAAGTCAGTCAGACTACCTACCGGTACGGTTTCCTCGTTGCCTCCGTCCTTGACCTCGTCCACGACTGCGCCTACAAGACGCCATTTAGTTCTTGTTCACACCAAAAAATTGATATCAAGGTGATCAGTCTCGATATTACAAGTCTAGTGCTTCAAAGTCCCAAATGTTTGTTCGTGAACAAGTATGATACATATATCAATTAGAAATCCTAATTAGCATATACACACACCCAGAGTATGCTCAGAAGCATAGTTAGTCTGTCCTTCAGGCTCTATAGAAACGAACTGCTCTGATACCATAATGTAACACCCTACCACTCAGAGCCTTATGCCTAGGACGTAAACCAAAGGTGGTGAGGCACTATGAACTTTAAGAACAAAATACATACATAGATATATGTGAAGAATAGTTTAACTAGGAGCCTTGAAGGAAAAAGATAAGTGGTGCACGAAAATTATACTCACACTATGTAATTTCGCACAACTAACCAGCAAGTGCACTGGGTCGTCCAAGTAATACCTTACGTTAGTAAGGGTCGATCCCACAGAGATTGTTGGTTTGAAGCAAGCTATGGTTATCTTATTATTCTTAGTCAGGATACCAATAGGGTTCTTTAGCTCCAATTGTTAAAAGTGAAAAAGAGGATGAAATGAGTAATTGTTACGCAGTAATGGAGAGTGTGTTGGAGTTTTGGAGATGCTTTGTCTTCTGAATCTCTGCTTTCCTACTATCATCTTTTTCACGCACGCAAGGTTCCTTCTATGGCAAGCTGTGTGTTGGTGGATCACCGTTGTCAATGGCTACCATCCGTCTTCTTAGTGAAAATGGTCCAAATGTGCTGTCACCGTACGGCTAATCATCTGTCAGTTCTCGATCATATCGGAATAGGATCCATTGATTCTTTTGCGTCTGTCACCGTTGGGGACTTTAGGAGTTCTTGTTTGCAATTGCGAAAAGTTCACAAGAAATTAGCTGAAGAACTTCCACTTCTTTTCCCAACATAATGCAATGGATCATTACTGCTCTTTTGATGGTGACTTCAGAGCGATTGCTAGTGGACAGTATAGAATGCCCAATGAGGTCTAGCCAGCCTCTGGTGACTGGTTTGAGATCTTCTCTCTTGAGTTAGTTTGGGACTCCTTTTGTGTTGGTTGTCCACTTAACTCCAGGGAGGCATATGTCCTCTAAGATTTCGTCCAAGCCCTTATTTGTTCTCATCATTCTCCTATTAAAGGAATCTGGATCATCATGCAGCTGAGGTAGCGTGAAGATCTCCCTAATTTTGTCAGGGTGGAGGTGAACAATCTTCCCTCTGACCAGCGTCGAATAATCATAGAAGGTGGTTCCGGCTATTCTCCGCCTGTCTGTTTGCCACAGATTAGAGTAGAATTCCTGAATCATGTTTCTTTCCACCTTTGTTTCAGGATTAGCTAGGATTTTTCAGCTCCTGTTTTGAAATTGCTCTTGGATCTCCGGATATTCGTCTTCTTTCAGATCGAATTTAACTTCCGGGATCACTGACCTTAGACCCATTATTTTGTAGTAATGGTCTTAATGTTCTTTGGTTAAGAACTTTCCTTGATTCCAAAGTGATTTTGGAATATTCTCTTTCTTGCCTCTTGGAGTTGTTTGTTTTCCCTTAGGAGCCAGGATCTTAGTGGGTATTGGTTTAGTGATCACGGATAAACACACCAAACTTAGAGGTTTGCTTGTCCTCAAGCAAAAGAAAGGAAAAGAGAGGGATAGATGGAGAGCCAAGTTTAAATTGTGGAGGAGAGGAGGGAGCCGAACGTGGATTTAAAGGGAGGGGGTGGGTTTTCGAAAATTTTGAAGAAGATATGTGACAAACCCCAATTTGACAGTTTGTTTTGCATTGAATTTAGAGTATTTTGATAACCTTTTGTCACATTTAGCCTATGAATTAGCATGATTTTGTTATCTCTCCCATATTTGTGCTAAAGTGTAAAAACATGCTTTTTAAGCCTTATTTTGATGAATTCTAGTTCTTCTTTGATTCCATAAGATGCCTTGATGTGTTGCTAGTAATTCCAGGATTGAAATAGGCTAGGCATGGATCAAAGGAAGCAAGGAAGGAAGCATACAAGTGGAGAGGAGCATAAAAAGTCAAAGAAGCAAAGTTAGCCATGCACGCGCACGCGCACAAGGCGCTCACACGCACATCGCAGAATTAGCCAGGGACGCGCACGCGTACCGTGCGCGCACGCGTCGATGAGGGCACATGACCTCACTAATGCAACACGTGCCTGGCGATTTGAGAGGGTTTCTGAACCCATTTTTGGCGCCAAATTGCTAAGGGAAAGGAATAAAAGGATGAAGGATTAAGGGGAAGGCATCACTTTTGACCAATAATCACTTTAGTCATTAGTGGATCATTAGGATTAGTTGAGAGTTAGTTTCTAGAGAGAGAAGCTCTCCCTTCTCTCTAGAATTAGGATTAGGTTTAGTTCTTAGGTCTAGATTTAGATTCATGTTCTTCTACTTCTACAACTCAATTCCTTGTAGTTACATTCATTCTTCTTCCATTCTTTTATTGCAATTCCCTTTATGTTGTTCTTGTATTTTGTTATAGATCTAGTATTGCTCCTTTTACTCTCTTTCAATTCAATAAAGGTAATTCATAATAAATGTGTCTCTTTTAATTGTTGTTGTTAATTTCTTTCAATAATTGTTGTTAGATTCTCTTCTTGTTGTCAATTTACTTTGCTTTTCTTTTGTGCCTTCCAAGTGTTTGATGAAATGCTTGGTTGGATTTTAGTGTAGGTTTTGTTCCTCTTGGCCTAGGTGGAGTAATTAGTGACTCTTGAGTTATCTAATTCTTTTGTTGGTTGATAATTAGAAGTTGCTAATTGATTTGAATGCCTCTAAAGCTAGTCTTTCCTTTAGGAGTTGATTAGGACTTGAGGAATCAAATTGATTCATCCACTTGACTTTCCTCCATGGTTAGAGGTTAACTAAGTGGGAGCAATACACAATTCTCATCACAATTGAGAAGGATAGGACTTCTAGTTCTCATATCTTGCCAAGAGCTTTGTTAGTTGTTAGTTTATTTCCTTTGCCATTTATAATTCTTGTCTATAATCTCAAAAACCCCAAAATAAATCACAACCAATAACAAGACACTTTATTGTAAATCCTAGGGAGAACGACCCGAGGTCCAATACTTCGGTTTATAAATTTAGGGGTTTGTTACTTGTGACAAACAATCTTTTGTATGAAAGGATTATTGTTTGGTTTAGAAACTATACTTTACAACGAGATTTCATTTGGAAATTTCTAAACCGTCAAAAATCCATTCATCAATATGATAGAAGATATGACTTGTGATAAGTAAGATAAGAAAAAGATGCAATTTAAAATTGAAAAGATATGAAAGATATTTGAAAAAGATAAATCTAAATTTTGAAAAGAAGATATGACAAGTTTAAAAAGATTTGAGAAGAATTTAAAAAGATTTGAAAAGAATTAAAAAAGATAATTGAGTTTTGAAAAAGATTTGAAAAGAAGTTGAAGAGGATTTGAAAAAGATTTATGTTTAGAATTAAGATACATTTGATATCTTTGAAAAAGGATTTGAAAAATTAAGATTTGTAATGTATTTATGCAAGAAATTATGGAGGGAAACATGAAAATTTGAAAAAATAATCAAGTTGGGAACAAAAGCTTCCTCCCTTCCACAATCCTGGCGTTAAACGCCCAACTGCTGCATGTTTTGGGCGTTTAACGCCTAGTTGGTGCTTGGTCTGGGCGTTTAACGCCCATCTGTTGCTTCTAGCTGGCGTTAAATGCCAGAAACTCTTTTATCAGTGGACGTTTTTCTGAACGCCCAGGACGCTGTAAATCTGGCGTCAAACGCCCAAAAGGTGCTTCTTTCTGGCGTTTAACGCCCAGATGGCTATCTCTACTGGCGTTAAATGCCCAGAAGATGCTTCTTTTGGGCGTTTAACGCCCAAAATAGCTCTTACTGGCTTTTTCGCACCAGTGAGCTTCTTTTTACTGTTTTATCTTCTGAATCCTTCTGTAACTCTGTGAACTCATGCAATTGCTATTTTACCTTGAAGATAATTAATATGAACCTGTAAAATTCAATTAATTTAACATATAAGCTTTGTTAATGGCTGAGTTGCCTCCCAGCAAGTGCTTCTTTATTGTCTTTAGCTGGACTATTACTGAGCTTTAATCAAGTCTCAATTTTGAGCATCCTTGCTCAAAATTGCTTTCAAGATAATGTTTGACTCTCTGTCCATTAACAGTGAACTTTTTATTAGAATCATTATCCTGAAGCTCTACGTATCCATATGGTGACACACCTGTAATCACATATGGTCCTCTCCACCAATTTCAATTTTCTGGAGAATAATTTGAGCCTAGAATTAAACAGCTGAACTTTTTGCCCTGGCTCAAAGCATTGAGTCTGAATTCCTCTAGCTCATTTAACTGGAGCAGTCGTTTTTCTCCAGCTAACTTGGCATCAAGGTTTAAGAATTTGGTTGCCAAGTAGGCCTTATATTCCAGTTCCACTGGCAAGTGGCAGGCTTTTCCATACGCAAGCTGGTATGGAGAGGTCCCTATAGGAGTCTTGAATGCTGTTCTGTATGCCCACAGAGCATCATCCAAGCTTCTTGCCCAATCCTTTCTACGGTTAATCACAGTCCGTTCCAGGATTCTTTTAAGTTCTCTATTAGAGACTTCAACTTGCCCATTTGTCTGTGGATGATATGGAGTTGCCACCCTGTGGCTAACTCTATATTGAACCATAGCAGAGTAAAGCTATTTATTGCAGAAATGAGCGCCCCCATCACTGATTAGTACTCTAGGGACACCAAATCTGCTGAAGATATATTTCTGGAGGAATTTCAGCACCGTCTTAGTATCATTAGTGGGTGTTGTAATAGCTTCCACCCATTTGGATACATAATCCACTGCCACCAGAATATAAGTGTTTGAGTATGATGGTGGGAAAGGCCCCATGAAGTCAATACCCCATACATCAAACAACTCAATCTCCAAGATCCCTTATTGAGGCATGGCATAACTGTGAGGCAGATTGCCAGATCTTTGGCAACTGTCACAATTAAGTACAAACTCTCGGGAGTCTTTATAGAGAGTAGGCCAATAGAAGCCACATTGGAGGACTCTTGTGGCTGTTCGCTTACTTCCAAAATGTCCTCCATATTGTGATCCATGGCAATGCCAAAGGATCTTCTGTGCTTATTCTTTAGGAACACATCTACGGATTACTCCGTCTGAACATCTCTTGAAGAGATATGGTTCATCCCAAAGATAGTACTTTGCATCCTTGATCAATTTCTTTGATTGCTGCCTACTATACTCTTTGGGTATGAATCTCACAGCCTTATAGTTTGCAATGTCTACAAACTATGGTACTTCCTGGATGGCAAAGAGTTGCTCATCCAGAAAGTTTTCAGAGATCTCAGTAAGAGGGAGGGATGCCCCTTCTACTGGTTCTATTCGGGACAGGTGATCTGCTACTTGGTTCTATGTCCCTTTTCTGTCTCTTATTTCTATATCAAACTCTTGCAGAAGCAACACCCATCTTATGAGTTTGGGTTTTGAATCCTGCTTTGTGAGTAGATATTTAAGAGCAGTGATGAGCGGATAATTTGTATGCTTTTTGGCATTGTTTTTAGTATGTTTTTAGTATGATCTAGTTAGTTTTTAGTATATTTTTATTAGTTTTTAGTTAAAATTCACTTTTCTGGACTTTACTATGAGTTTTTGTGTTTTTCTGTGATTTCAGGTATTTTCTGGCTGAAATTGAGGGATCTGAGCAAAAATCTGATCTAGAGACTCAAAAGGACTGCAGATGCTGTTGGATTCTGACCTCCCTGCACTCGAAGTGGATTTTCTGGAGCTACAGAAGCCCAATTGGCGCGCTCTCAACGGCGTTGGAAAGTAGACATCCTGGGCTTTCCAGCAATATATAATAGTCCATACTTTGCCCAAGATTTGATGGCCCAAACCGGCGTTCAAAGTCACCTCAAGAAATTCCAGCGTTAAACGCCGGAACTGGCACCTAATTGGGAGTTAAACGCCCAAACTGGCACCAAAGCTGGCGTTTAACTCCAAGAAGAGTCTCTACACGAAAATGCTTCATTGCTCAGCCCAAGCACACACCAAGTGGGCCCGGAAGTGGATTTTTATGTCATTTACTCATTTCTGTACACCTTAGGCTACTAGTTTTCTATAAGTAGGACCTTTTACTATTGTATAAAGAATCTTCGGATCTTTGGAACCTTTTTCTAGAGATCTTTTGATCACTTTGGGAGGCTGGCCATTCGGCCATGCCTAGACCTTGTTCTTATGTATTTTCAACGGTGGAGTTTCTACACACCATAGATTAAGGTGTGGAGCTCTGCTGTACCTCGAGTATTAATGCAACTACTATTGTTCTTCTATTCAATTCCGCTTGTTCTTTGTCCAAGATATCACTTGTTCTTCAACTTGATGAAGGTGATGATTGACGCCCATCACCATTCTCACCCATGAACAAAGTGACTGACAACCACTCTTGTTCTACAAGCATCTGAGGCTTAGTGAATATCTCTTGGATTCCTGATAACACGATGCATGGTTGATCGCCTGACAACCGAGTGCTCGCCTGACAAACGAGCCAGCCATTCCGTGAGATCAGAGTCTTCGTGGTATAGGCAAGAACTGATGGCGGCATTCAAGAGAATCCGGAAGGTCTGACCTTGTCTGTGGTATTCTGAGTAGAATTCAATGATTGAATGACTGTGACGTGCTTCAAACTCCTAGCAGGCTAGGGCGTTAGTGACAGACGCAAAAGTATCAATGGATATTATTCCGACCTGAACGAGAACCGACAGATGATTAGCCTATGCTGTGACAGAGCATCAGGGACGTATTTTCACTGAGAGGATGGGAGGTAGCTGCTGACAACAGTGAAACCCTACACGAGCTTGCCATGGAAAGGAGTAAGAAGGATTGGATGAAGGCAGTAGGAAAGCAGAGAGACGGAAGGGAAGGCATCTTCATGCGCTTATCTGAAGTTCCTACCAATGAATTACATAAGTATCACTATCCTTATCTTTTATATTATTTTCGTTCATCACCATATCCATTTGAGTCTGCCTGACTAAGATTTACAAGATGACCATAGCTTGCTTCAATGCTAACAATCTCCGTGGGATCGACCCTTACTCACGTAAGGTATTACTTGGACGACCCAGTGCACTTGCTGGTTAGTTGTGCGAAGTTGTGTAATGCCATGGAATTGAACCACCAAGTTTTTGGAGTTCATGACCAGGGATTATGAGAGTTGTGAAAAGTATTGTTCACAATTTCGCGCACCAAGTTTTTGGCGCCGTTGCCGGGGATTGTTCAAGTTTTGAGCAAGCTTTTGGTAACAATGCCTGGGATTGTTCTAGTTTGGACAACTGACGGTTCATCTTGTTGCTTAGATTAGGTATTTATTTTTTTCGAAATTCTTGAAGATGAATTCTAGAGTTTCATGATGATTTGTTGAAATCTGGCTGGCTGAGAAGCCATGTCTAATCTGATTGGACCGAGGTTTCAACCTATCACCACAAGAGCTTGTTGATTTTCATCAATTTTGCTTTTGGAGCAGTGATCTGCTAAGGCTCGGCTGACCTTTGGTCATGTCTAGTGTTTTGGACCGAAGCTTTCTTTGAAGGCTTGGCTGGCTGTGAAGCCATGTCTAATTCCTGGACCGGAGTCTTAGACTAGCATTGCACTGATTCCTGGAATTCTCATTAAGAATTTCGATATCTTTTCCCACTTAATTTTCGAAAAACACAAAAAAAAAATTTATAAGATCATAAAATCCAAAAATATTTCTTGTTTGAGTCTAGAGTCTCATCTTAAGTTTGGTGTCAAGTGCATGTTTTTGTTATATTTTTCGAATCCATGCATATATTTTTTTGTTTTGATCTTTGAATTCTATTTACTTGAGTATCTTGGTGTTTCATATAGTGTCAGTAGTACACAAACTGCTAAGTTTGGTGTCTTGCATGCATTGTTATTTAATTCTTGTTGCATTTTGATTATTAAAAATCCAAAAATATTTTTAATTTGTGTCTTTTCAAGTCAATGATGCAAAGAATTGAAGATTCAGAACATACTGCAGAGGAATTATACAGAAAAAGCTGAGCATTCAAAAATGCCCAGTGAAGAAGACAGACTGGCGTTTAAACGCCAGCCAGGGTACCTGGTTGGGCGTTTAACGCCCAAAGAGGTAGCATTTTGGGCGTTAAACGCCAGAATGTATACCATTCTGGGCGTTTAACGCCAGGATGGTGCTAGGGAGAAGATTTTGTTTTCAAAATCAATTTTTTTTCAAGTTTCCAAAGTTTTTCAAAATCAAATCTTTTTCAAATCATATCTTTTCAATCAAATGTTTTCAAAATCAATTTCTTTTCTTTTTCAAAGATACTTCCTAACAATTAATGATTTGATTGAACATTTTTTGCCTTTTCTGTTAAGGAAGGTTTTATGTTTGAATCATATCTTTTCTTGTTAGGCAAGTCATTTATTTTCAAATCATATCTTTTAAAATTGTTTTCAAATCATATCTTCTCAATCACATCTCTTTAAAACTAATCATATCTTCTTAACCTCATCTTTTTCAAAATAGTTTTCAATTAAATCTTTTTGATTTCTAATTTCAAATCCTTTTTCAAAAATCACTTGATTTCTTTTTCACTTTGAATTTTCGAAAATTATCAATCAAATTTTCAAAATGTTTTCAAAATCTTTTAATTGAATTTTCGAAAATCCTCTTCCCTCCTTCTCACATCCTTCTATTTATGAAGTACCACTCCTTCTTAATGCACAATTCGAACCTTATCTAATTAAAGTTCGAATTCTTCTTCTCCTTCTTCTCTCTATTTCTCTTTTCCTCTGACACCTCAAGGAATCTCTATACTGTGACATAGAGGATTCCACATTTCTCTTGTTCTCTTCTCTTTCATATGAGCAGGAGCAGAGACAAAGGCATTCTTGTTGAAGCTGATCCTGAACCTGAAAGGACCTTGAAGAGACAGCTAAGAGAAGCTAAAGCACAACTCTCTGTTGAGGACCTAACCAAATTCTTCAAGGAAGAAGAACCCATGGCAGCCGAAAACAACAACAATGCCAACAATGCAAGGAAGGTGCTGGGTGACTTCACTGCACCTACTCCTGATTTCTATGGGAGAAGCATCTCTATCCCTACCATTGGAGCAAACAACTTTGAGCTTAAGCCTCAATTAGTTTCTCTAATGCAACAGAATTGCAAGTTCCATGGACTTCCAATGGAAGATCCTCATCAGTTCTTAGCTGAATTCTTGCAAATCTGTGACACAGTCAAGACTAATGGGGTTAACCCTGAGGTCTACAGACTGATGCTATTCCCTTTTGCTGTAAGAGACAGAGCTAGAATATGGTTGGATTCTCAACCTAAAGAAAGCCTGGACTCTTGGGAAAAGCTAGTCAACGCCTTCTTGGCAAAGTTCTTTCCACCTCAAAGATGGAGTAAGCTTAGAGTGGAAGTCCAAACCTTCAGACAGAAGGATGGAGAATCCCTCTATGAAGCTTGGGAAAGATACAAACAATTAATCAGAAGATGTCCCTCAGACATGCTTTCTGAATGGAGCATCATAGGTATCTTCTATGATGGTCTCTCCGAACTATCCAAGATGTCTTTGGATAGCTCTGCTGGAGGATCTCTTCATCTGAAGAAGACGCCTACAGAGGCTCAAGAGCTAATTGAAATGGTTGCAAATAACCAATTCATGTACACCTCTGAAAGGAATCCTGTGAACAATGGGACTAATCAGAAGAAAGGAGTTCTTGAGATTGATACTCTGAATGCCATATTGGCTCAGAACAAGATATTGACTCAACAAGTCAATTTGATTTCTCAAAGTCTGTCTGGAATGCAAAATGCACCTGGCAGTACTAAGGAAGCTTCATCTGAGGAAGAAGCTTATGATCCTGAGAACCCTTCCATGGAAGAGGTGAATTACCTAGGAGAACCCTATGGAAACACCTATAATTCTTCATGGAGAAATCACCCAAATTTCTCATGGAAGAATCAAGAGAGACCTCAACAAGGTTTCAATAACAATAATGGTGGAAGAAATAAGCTTGGCAATAAAAAGCCTTTTCCATCATCTTCTCAGCAACAGACAGAGAGTTCTAAGCAGAATATCTCTGACTTAGCAACAATGGTCTCTGATCTAATCAAAACCACTCAAAGTTTCATGAATGAAACAAGGTCCTCCATCAGAAATTTGGAAGGACAAGTGGGACAGCTGAGCAAGAAAATTACTGAACTCCCTCCTAGTACTCTCCCAAGTAATACAAAAGAAAATCCAAAAGGAGAGTGCAAAGCCATAACCATGGCCGAATATGGAGAGGAAAGAGAGGAGGTGGACGCCACTGAGGAAGACCCCAATGGGCGTGCACCAATCTCCTCTGAGTTCCTCAATGAGGAACAATGGGAATCTGAGGCTCAAAATGAGACCATAGAGATTCCATTGGACTTACTTCTGCCATTCATGAGCTCTGATGAGTATTCTTCCTCTGAAGAGGATGAGTATGTCACTGAAGAGCAAGTTGCTAAATACCTTGGAGCAATCATGAAGCTAAATGACAAGTTATTTGGAAATGAGACTTGGGAGGATGAACCACCTTTGCTCACCAAAGAACTGGATGACTTGTCTAGGCAGAAACTGCCTCAAAAGAGGCAGGATCCTGGGAAGTTTTCTATACCTTGTACCCTAGGCACCATGACCTTCAAGAAGGCCTTGTGTGACTTAGGGTCAAGTGTAAACCTCATGCCCCTCTCTGTAATGGAGAAATTAGGGATCTTTGAGGTGCAAGCTGCAAGAATCTCATTAGAGATGGTAGACAATTCAAGAAAACAAGCTCATGGACTTGTAGAGAATGTTTTGGTGAAGATTGAAGACCATTACATCCCTACTGACTTCATAGTCCTAGAGACTGGGAAGTGCATTGATGAATCCATCATCCTTGGCAGACCCTTCCTAGCCACAGCAAAGGCTGTGATTGATGTTGATAGAGGAGAGTTGATCATTCAAGTGAATGAAGAATCCTTGGTGTTTAAGGCCCAAGGACATCCCTCTATCATCATGGAGAGGAAGCGTGAAGAGCTTCTCTCAAAACAGAGCCAAGCAGAGCCCCCACAGTCAAACTCTAAGTTTGGTGTTGGGAGGCCACAACCAAACTCTAAGTTTGGTGTTGAACCCCCACATTCAAACTCTAAGTTTGGTGTTGGAAGGTTCCAACACGGTTCTGAGTATTTCTGAGGCTCCATGAGAGTCCTCTGTCAAGCTAATGACATTAAAGAAGCGCTTGTTGGGAGGCAACCCAATGTTTTATAGTTAACTATTTTCTTTTGTTATTTTATCTTTTTTGTAGGTTGATGATCATAAGAAGTCACAAAAACAATGAAAAAAGCAAAAACAGAATGAAAAACAGGAAGAAAAACAGCACACCCTAGAGGAGAAGAAGCTGGCGTTCAAACGCCAGTAATGCTAGCTGTTGGGCGTTTAACGCCCAGTCTAGCACCATTCTGGGCGTTTAACGCCAGAAAGGGGCACCAGACTGGCGTTAAACGCCAGTAAAGGGCAACAACCTGGCGTTAAACGCCAAGAATGGGCACCAGCCCGGCGTTTAACGCCAGAAATGGCTCAAAACGTGAATTTTGATGCCATTTGGTGCAGGGATGACTTTTCCTTGACACCACAGGATCTGTGGACCCCACAGGACCCCACCACCACTCTCTCTCTTCTTCCCCCATTCACCAATCACCTCAAAACCTCTTCCCCAAAAACCCTTCACCTATCAAATCCCATCTTTCTCTTCACCACTCACATCCATCCTTCTTAAATCCCCACCAACCTCACCCTTCAAATTCAAACCACTTTCCCTCCCAAACCCACCCATAATGGCCGAACCATTACTCCCCCTCTTTCCTATATATACCCTTCTTCAACCCTTCATTTTCCCACAACCTAAACACCCCTTCTTTCCCTTCTTGGCCGAACACACCACCTTCTCCCTCTTCCTCATTTCTTCTTCTTCTACTCTCTTCTTTCTTCTTTTGCTCGAGGACGAGCAAACATTTTAAGTTTGGTGTGGTAAAAGCGTTGCTTTTTCATTTTTCCATAACCATTATGGCATCCAAGGCCGGAGAAACCTCTAGAAAGAGGAAAGGGAAGGCAAAAGCTTCCACCTCCGAGTCATGGGAGATGGATAGATTCCTCTCAAGGGTGCATCAAGACCACTTCTATGAAGTTGTGGCCTTGAAGAAGGTGATCCCCGAGGTCCCCTTTTCACTCAAAAAGGGTGAATATCCGGAGATCCGCCATGAGATCCGAAGAAGAGGTTGGGAAGTACTCACCAACCCCATTCAATAAGTCAGAATCTTGATGGTTCAAGAGTTCTATGCCAATGCATGGATCACAAAGAACCATGACCAAAGTGTGAACCCGAATCCAAAGAATTATCTCACTATGGTTCGGGGGAAATACTTGGATTTTAGTCCGGAGAGTGTGAGGGTGGCGTTCAACTTGCCTATGATGCAAGGAGATGAGCATCCTTATACAAGAAGGGTCAACTTTGATCAAAGGTTGGACCAAGTCCTCACAATCATATGTGAAGAGGGCGCACAATGGAAGCAAGATTCAAGAGGAAAGCCGGTTCAATTAAGAAGGCATGACCTCAAGCCCGTGGCTAGAGGATGGTTAGAGTTCATACAACGCTCAATCATTCTCACTAGCAACCGGTCCGAAGTTACCATAGACCGGGCTATCATGATCCATAGCATCATGATTGGAGAAGAAGTGGAAGTTCATGAGGTCATAGCCCAAGAACTCTACAAGGTGGCGGATAAGTCCTCTACCTTAGCAAGGTTAGCCTTTCCTCACCTCATTTGTCACCTCTGTTATTCAGTTGGAGTTGACATAGAGGGAGATACCCCCATTGATGAGGATAAGCCCATCACCAAGAAAAGGATGGAGTACACAAGAGACCCCTCTCATCAAGAGATCCCTGAGATGCCTCAAGGGATGCACTTTCCTCCACAAAATTATTGGGAGCAACTAAACACCTCCCTAGGAGAGTTGAGTTCCAACATGGGACAACTAAGGGTGGAGCATCAAGAACACTCCATCATCCTTCATGAAATTAGAGAAGACCAAAGAATCATGAGGGAGGAGCAACAAAGACAAGGAAGAGACATTGAGGAGCTCAAGCACTCCATAGGATCTTCAAGAGGAAGAAAGAGCCGCCATCACTAAGGTGGACCCGTTCTTTGATTTCCTTGTTCTCTGTTCTTCTGTTTTTCGAATTTTATGCTTATGTTTATCCATGTTTGTGTCTTGTGATCATTAGTGTCTTAGTGTCTATGCCTTAAAGTTATGAATGTCCTATGAATCCATCACCTTTCTTGAATAAAAACGTGCTTAATTGAAAAGGAAAGAATTGCATGAATTCTGAATTTTATAATAGTTTAATTAATTTGATGTGGTGGCAACACTTTTGTTCTCTGAATGTATGCTTGAACAGTGCATATGTCTTTTGAATTTGTGGTTCATGAATGTTGGCTCTTGAAAGAATGATGAAAAAGGAGACATGTTACTGAGGATTGTTTTTAGTATGTTTTTAGTATGATCTAGTTAGTTTTTAGTATATTTTTATTATTTTTTAGTTAAAATTCACTTTTCTGGACTTTACTATGAGTTTGTGTGTTTTTCTGTGATTTCAGGTATTTTCTGGCTGAAATTGAGGGATCTGAGCAAAAATCTGATCCAGAGACTCAAAAGGACTGCAGATGCTGTTGGATTCTGACCTCCCTGCACTCGAAGTGGATTTTCTGGAGCTACAGAAGCCCAATTGGCGCGCTCTCAACGGCGTTGGAAAGTAGACATCCTGGGCTTTCCAGCAATATATAATAGTCCATACTTTGCCCAAGATTTGATGGCCAAAACCGGCGTTCAAAGTCACCTCAAGAAATTCCAGCGTTAAACGCCGGAACTGGCACCTAATTGGGAGTTAAACGCCCAAACTGGCACCAAAGCTGGCGTTTAACTCCAAGAAGAGTCTCTACACGAAAATGCTTCATTGCTCAGCCCAAGCACACACCAAGTGGGCCCGGAAGTGGATTTTTATGTCATTTACTCATTTCTGTACACCTTAGGCTACTAGTTTTCTATAAGTAGGACCTTTTACTATTGTATAAAGAATCTTCGGATCTTTGGAACCCTTTTCTAGAGATCTTTTGATCACTTTGGGAGGCTGGTCATTCGGCCATGCCTAGACCCTGTTCTTATGTATTTTCAACGGTGGAGTTTCTACACACCATAGATTAAGGTGTGGAGCTCTGCTGTACCTCGAGTATTAATGCAACTACTATTGTTCTTCTATTCAATTTCGCTTGTTCTTTGTCCAAGATATCACTTGTTCTTCAACTTGATGAAGGTGATGATTGACGCCCATCACCATTCTCACCCATGAACAAAGTGACTGACAACCACTCTTGTTCTACAAGCATCTGAGGCTTAGTTAATATCTCTTGGATTCCTGATAACACGATGCATGGTTGATCGCCTGACAACCGAGTGCTCGCCTGACAAACGAGCCAGCCATTCCGTGAGATCAGAGTCTTCGTGGTATAGGCAAGAACTGATGGCGTCATTCAAGAGAATCCGGAAGGTCTAACCTTGTCTGTGGTATTCTGAGTAGGATTCAATGATTGAATGACTGTGACGTGCTTCAAACTCCTAGCAGGCTAGGGCGTTAGTGACAGACGCAAAAGTATCAATGGATATTATTCCGGCCTGAACGAGAACCGACAGATGATTAGCCTATGCTGTGACAGAGCATCAGGGACGTATTTTCACTGAGAGGATGGGAGGTAGCTGCTGACAACAGTGAAACCCTACTCGAGCTTGCCATGGAAAGGAGTAAGAAGGATTGGATGAAGGCAGTAGGAAAGCAGAGAGACGGAAGGGAAGGCATCTTCATGCGCTTATCTGAAGTTCCTACCAATGAATTACATAAGTATCACTATCCTTATCTTTTATATTATTTTCGTTCATCACCATATCCATTTGAGTCTGCCTGACTAAGATTTACAAGATGACCATAGCTTGCTTCAATGCTAACAATCTCCGTGGGATCGACCCTTACTCACGTAAGGTATTACTTGGACGACCCAGTGCACTTGCTGGTTAGTTGTGCGAAGTTGTGTAATGCCATGGAATTGAACCACCAAGTTTTTGGAGTTCATGACCAGGGATTATGAGAGTTGTGAAAAGTATTGTTCACAATTTCGCGCACCAAGCAGCATGGTCAGTGTACACAATCACTTTTGATCCTACTAAATAGGATCTGAACTTGTCAATGGTGTAAACCACTGCAAGTAACTCTTTTTCTGTGGTTGTGTAGTTCTTCTGTGCGTCATTTAAAACACGACTGGCATAACAAATGACGTGCAGAAGCATGTCATGCCTTTGTCCCAACACTGCACCAATGGCATGGTCACTGGCATCATACATTAGTTCAAATGGTAATGTTCAGTCTGGTGCAGAGATGACTGTTGATGTGACCAGCTTATCTTTCAGAGTCTCAAACGCCTGCAAACACTCCTTATCAAAGATAAATGGCGTGTCAGCAGCTAGCAGATTACTCAGAGGTTTGGCGATTTTTGAAAAATCTTTTATAAATCTCCTATAGAATCCTGCATGCCCCAGAAAGCTTCTGATTGCCTTAACATTGGTAGGTGGTGGTAATTTTTCAATTACCTCTACCTTAGCTTGATCCACCTCTATTCCCTTGTTTGAAATTTTGTGCCCAAGGACAATTCCTTCAGTTACCATAAAGTGACATTTCTCCCAGTTTAAAACCAGGTTAGTCTCTTGGCACCTCTTTAGAACAAGTGCTAGATGGTCAAGACAGGACCTGAATGAGTCTCCAAATACTGAAAAGTCATCCATGAAGACTTCTAGAAACTTTTCCACCATATCAGAGAAAATAGAGAGCATGCACCTTTGAAAGGTTGCAGGTGCAATGCACAGACCAAATGGCATCCTTTTGTATGCAAATACTTCGGATGGACATGTGAATGCTGTTTTCTCTTGATCCTGGGGATCTACTGCAATTTGATTATAACCTGAATATCAATCCAGGAAGCAGTAATATTCATGACCTGCTAGTCTTTCTAGCATCTGGTCTATGAATGGTAAAGGAAAATGATCCTTTCTGGTAGCTGTATTTAGCCTTCTGTTATCAATATACATACGCCACCCTGTAACTGTTATTGTAGGAACCAGTTCTTTTTTTTCATTATGAACCACTGTCATGCCACCCTTCTTAGGGATGACTTAGACATGGCTTACTCAGGGGCTATCAGAAATAAAATAAATAATCCCAGCCTCTAGTAATTTAGTGACCTCCTTCTGCAACACCTCCTTCATGGCTGGATTCAGCCGCCTCTGTGGTTGAACCACTGGTTTAGCATCATCCTCCAATAGGATCTTGTGCATGCATCTGGCTGGGCTAATGCACTCAAGATCACTGATGGACCACCCAAGAGCTGTCTTGTGTGTCCTTAGCACTTGAATTAGTGCTTCCTCTTCCTGTGGCTCTAAGGTAGAGCTTATGATTACAGGAAAAGTGTCACCTTCTCCCAGAAATGCATATTTCAGGGATGGTGGTAATGGTTTGAGCTCGGGTTTAGGAGGTTTCTCCTCTTCCTGAGGGATTTTTAGAGGTTCTATTATTCTCTCTAATTCCTCCAGATCGGCCTGAGCATCTTTAAAGATATCCTCTAGCTCTGATTCGAGACTCTAAGTCATATTGACCTCTTTCACCAGAGAGTCAATAATATCAATGCTCATGCAGTCGTTTGGGGTGTCTGGATGCTGCATATCTTTGACAACATTCAACTTAAACTCGTCCTCATTGACTCTCAGGGTTAATTCTCCTTTTTGGACGTCAATAAGGGTTCGTCCAGTTGCTAGGAAAGGTCTTCCTAGAATGAGAGCTGCACTCTTGTGCTCCTCCATTTCCAGCACCACAAAGTCAGTGGGCAAGGCAAATGGCCCAACCTTGACAATCATGTCTTCAATCACGCCTGATGGGTATTTAATGGAGCCATCAGCAAGTTGGAGACATATCTAGGTTGGTTTGACTTTTTCAGTCAAACCAAGCTTTCTGATAGTAGATGCAGGTATTAGGTTGATACTTGCCCCAAGATCACATAGAGCTTGCTTGCTACAAGTACCCTCTAATGTGCATGGTATCATAAAGCTTCTGGGATCTTTAAGCTTTTCTGGTAAGCTTTTCAGAATGATTGTACTGCATTCTTCAGTGAGGTAAACTTTTTCAGTTTCTCTCTAATCCTTCTTATGACTTAAGATCTCTTTCATGAACTTAGCATAAGAGGGTATTTGCTCAAGTGCCTCTGCAAACGGAATCTTTACTTCAAGAGTCCTGAGATAGTCTACAAAGCGGGCAAATTACTTATCCTGTTCTGCTTGGCGGAGCTTCTGAGGATAAGGCATCTTGGCTTTGTATCCCTCAACCTTAGTTGCTGCAGGTTTATTTCCTATAGAGGTGGTTGGGAAAGCCTTCTTAGAGGGATTGCTATCAGCACTTGTATATGTCTGATCCCCTACTGGCGTTTGAATGCCAGGGTTGGAAGCTGGATTGGAATTGGACGCCAATTTCTTACCTGTTTCTGGCATTTGAATGCCAAAACTGAGCTTCCTTTAGGTGTTTAATGCCACTTCCTTGCCTGTTTGTGGCGTTTGAATGCCAGAACTGAGCATGGGTTGGGCGTTCAACGCCAGCTCTTCAGCCTTTTATGGCGATTGAATGCCAAAATTATTCTTTTCTGGGATCTTACTGTCCTCAGAGGGATTTTGGGTAGTAGTTTGTTCATTTCTTGGCTTCCTGCTGCCTTGAAGTGAGGTATTTAATGTCTTCCCACTTCTTAATTGAACTGCTTGGCACTCTTCTGTTATTTGTTTTGATAACTACTGTTCTGTTTGCTTCAACTGTACTTCCATGTTCATATTAGCCATTCTTGGGTCTTATAGTATCTCCTTGAATTTGGCTAGCTGTTTTGTTAGAAAATCTAATTGCTGATTGAATTCAGTAACTTGTGCTGCAGGACTGAGTTCAGCAGTTACTGTTTTAGCCTCTTCTTTCATGGAAGGTTCACCTCTTAGGTACAGATGCTGATTCCTAGCAACTGTATCAATGAGCTCTTGAGCTTCTTCAATTGTCTTTCTCATGTGTATAGATCCACCTGCTGAGTGGTCCAAAGACATCTGAGCTTTCTCTGTAAGCCCATAATAGAAGATGTCTAACTGCACCCACTCTGAAAATATTTTAGAGGGTCATTTTCTTTACATCTCTCTGTATCTCTCCCAGGCATCATAAAGAGATTCATTATCTCCTTGTTTAAAGCCTTGGATGTTCAGCCTTAGCTGTGTCATCCGTTTTGGAGAGAAATATTGATTCAGGAATTTTTCTAACAGTTGTTTCCATGTCCTTATGCTAGCCTTAGGTTGGTTATTTAACCACCTCTTAGCTTGATCTTTTACAGCAAATGGAAATAGAAATAATCTGTAGACATCCTGATCTACTTCCTTATCATGTATTGTGTCAGCAATTTGTAGAAACTGTGCCAGAAACTCTGTAGGTTCTTCTTGTGGAAGACCGAAATACTGACAACTTTGCTGCACCATGATAATGAGCTGAGGATTCAACTCAAAACTACTAACTCCGATGGAGGGTATACAGATAGTACTCCCATATGAAGTAGTAGTGGGGTTAGCATATGACCCCAGAGTCCTTCTGGACTATTCATTTCCACTTAAGTCCATGATGGAGAAAGAGAGATGATGTGAATTTATTTTATTTATTTTATTATATAAGAAAAATAATTTTTGAAATAATAAAATAAAATAAAATAAAAACTAAAATAAAAAAATAAAAAATTTGAAAATATTTTATGAATATTTTTGAAAAAGTGAGGAGAGAGAAAGTGGTTAGGATATTTTTGAAAAAGATGTGATTTTTTAAAAATCTTAAAAGGATAAGATTTTGAAAAATTTTGAAATTGAAATCTGAATTTTTATGAAAAATTTTGAAATATTTGCTTAAAAATAGTTAGAAAAGATATTTTTTGATTTTTGAATTTTATGATGAAAGAGAGAAACACACAAAAGACATAAGACTTAAAATTTTTAAATCCAATGCTCCTTGTTTTCAAAAATTTTGGAGGGAAAACACCAAGGCACACCAAACTTAAAAATTTTAAGATCAAAACACAAAGAAGACTCAAGAACACCTTGAAGACTCACAAGAACAACAAGAACAAAAGAAAGAACAACAAACTTAAAATTTTTAGAAAACCAAAATAAAATTTTTGAAAATTAAAGAAAATTAACAAGAGAACACCAAACTTAAAGTTTGGCACAAGATTTAATAAAAAAAATTATTTTTGAAAAAGTTTTAAAAGGAAGATACCCAATTGCCAAGAACACAGGCCCACGCTCTAGCCAACTGAGCTATAAATTTAACGTGTTTTAATAAGGTATTTAATAAAAAAAAAAATTTGAAAACTAAAATTTGAAAATGCACAAGAAAAACAAGAAAAGACACAAAACAAGACAAACTGAAGATCAAACAAGAAAAATTGACAAAAACAATTTGAAGATCAAGGAAGAACAAAGAACATGCAATTCGAAAATTGAAAGACAAAGAAAAGCATGCAATTGACACCAAACTTAAAACATGACACTAAACTCACAGAAAAACTAAAAATTAAAAAATAATATTTTTGAAAAATTTTTGAAAAGAAAATAAAAGACTCTGACCCAGAAGACAAAATTTTTCTAATCTAAGCAACAAGATTCACCGTCAAAAATTACACTCACACTACGTAATTCCGCACAACTAACTAGCAAGTGCACTGGGTCGTCCAAGTAATACCTTACGTGAGTAAGGGTCGATCCCACGGAGATTGTTGGTTTGAAGCAAGCTATGGTTATCTTATTATTCTTAGTCAGGATACCAATAGGGTTCTTTAGCTTCAATTGTAAAAAGTGAAAGAGCATGAAATGAGTAATTGTTACGCAGTAATGGAGAGTGTGTTGGAGTTTTGGAGATGCGTTGTCTTCTGAATATCTGCTTTCCTACTGTCATCTTCTTCACGCACGCAAGGTTCCTTCTATGGCAAGCTGTGTGTTGGTGGATCACCGTTGTCAATGGCTACCATCCGTCCTCTCAGTGAAAATGGTCCAAATGCACTGTCACCGCATGGCTAATCATCTGTCGGTTCTCGATCATGTCGGAATAGGATCCATTGATCCTTTTGCGTCTGTCACTACGCCCAACACTCACGAGTTTGAAGCTCGTCACAGTCATCCAATCCCTGAATCCTACTCGGAATACCACAGACAAGGTTTAGACTTTCCGGATTCTCAAGGATGCTGCCAATGGATTCTAGCTTATACCACGAAGACTCTGATTAAGGAATCCAAGAGATACTCATTCAATCGAAGGTAGAACGGAGGTAGTTGTCAGTCATGCGTTCATAGATTGATAATAGTGATGAGTGTCACGGATCATCACCTTAATCATGGTTAAGTACGAATGAACATCTTAGAGAGAAACAAGCGTGTTTGAATAGAAAACAGAAATAATTGCATTAATTCATCGAGACGCTGCAGAGCTCTTCACCCCCAACAATGGAGTTTAGAGACTCATGCCGTCAAAAAGTACAAAGTTCAGATCTAAAATGTCATGAGGTACAGAATAAATCTCTAAAAGTTGTTTAAAGACCAAACTAGTAACCTAGTTTTACAGAGAATGAGTAAACTAAGATAGATAGTGCAGAAATCCACTTCTGGGGCCCACTTAGTGTGTGCTGGGGTTGAGACTTAAGCTTCTCATGTGCCTGGGCTGTTTCTGGAGTTAAACGTCAGGTTGTAACCTATTTCTGGCGTTTAACTCTAACTTGCAACCTGTTTCTGGCGTTCAACGCCAGAGTACAACATGGAACTGGCATTAAACGCCAGTTTACGTCGTTTATCTGCGAGCAAAGTATAGACTATTATATATTGATGGAAAGCCCTGGATGTCTACTTGCTAACCCAATTGAGAGCGCGCCAATTGGACTCCTGTATCTCAAAAAAATCCATTCCGAGTGCAGGGAGGTCAGAATCCAACAGCATCAGCAGTCCTTTTTCAGCATGAATCAGATTTTTGCTAAGCTCCCTCAATTTCAGCCAGAAAATACCTGAAATCAAAGAAAAACACACAAACTCATAGTAAAGTCCAGAAATATAAATTTTTCCTAAAAACTAATAAAAATATACTAAAAACCAACTAAAACATACTAAAAACTACATGAAATTACCCCCAAAAAGCGTATAAAATATCCGCTCATCAATAAGCAAAACCAAGACCAAACAATTGCGTCATACTCGTCTGGATAAACGTAAGATGGATAAATAAGATTGAAAGAAGGCTAAAAACATATATATACATATTAGAGTTTCAAAATACAGATATCAAGCTCCAGACTTGACCTGCGATGCTAATGCTGGCCAGAGTATATATATATATATATATATATATATATATATATATATATAACCCAAAGGTATCCCAAAACATAAAACAAAACACCTGTTTCACCTAAATCAAACTATAAGAGGAACAAAATATAAAATATACAAGCAGAGAGTATATCTACGTATATACATAGCTTATATACAAAATATAACAACCCCAAAACTAAATCTTCACTTGCACAGGGAATCTTCAGACACTCAACGAGGTATCTCTCGACCTACATCTGAAAAACAACATGTATGAAATGAGAACCAGAGGTTCTCAATGTGGTAAAGGTACCCACGTAGATAATATATAAGGTTCTAGAAAAGGCAGAGGCATTCCTAGAACTTTGACACTCATATTCAATATTAAAAAATTAATTTTAAACCAGTAATATTGGTAATCTATGTAAGCGAATTCTAATTCTAATCTAATTCTGCACCGTGTATCTCACGAAGCCTCTTGTTTACCAGTTAAACTACCCTCAGCGTTACCTTCGCCAGCATGAGAGATCTCTCAGTTGCAAAGACATATAAGACAAGAAAAGAAAATGCAGATAGGATGCAATTACAGCAAGTAGGACAAATAGTAGATAAGTGATACGGGCTTTTACAATCTTGCATAACTACCGAAAAGTGCACCGGGTCGTATCAAGTAGTAAAACTCATAGTGAGCGAGTGTCGATCCCACGAGGATTAAGGAACTAAGCAAGCAACAATCGATTGAGTAATCTTGTTAGACAATTCATAGTTTGATGATGAACAATTAATGAAACAAGCATGGAATATAAATTACTTGAGGGAGAAGTAATCAAAAGCTGTAAATGACTTTGAATGTAAAGAGTAGAAAATTAAATGTGTAGAAAGATAAATTTCTGGAAAATAAAAGGATAGAAAGTAAAATGACAGAATGTAAAAGCTGGGAATCTAAATTGTAGGAATAGTAAATTGCAAGATGATAAACACAACAATGTAAAAGAGCATTAAGCAAATGAAATCAAAGAACGAGAATTAAGAGAATGAAAGGGGAATCATTGGGGTTTTAGAGATATTGAATTCTCTGGATTAAATTGGGTTTCATCTCTACTTCAATCATTCAATTATTGATCTCTTAGCAAATCAAAAGTAATCAAACGCCAATCTCTTGGTGATTTGATTTCTCTTAACTTGATCAATTGCCAATCTCTTGATCTAATTGCTCAAGAGAAGAGATGAAGGTTGGTCTCTAGTTTAGAGCCACATAATTTCATGAATCAAGTGATGGATTGATTATATGTCACATATCAATCTCAAACCCAAATTCACATCAATTGGGAGGAAGAACTTCAAGCATCAATTATATGATTCCTTTCTCAAATCCTAAAAGAATTCAATTAGATTCAAATTCTTTCTCAAGATATTTAAATCATTACAATGAAGAACGAAGATTCTTCCTAAAAAAGCAATAAAAGAAGAATTGAAGATGAAAATAAAATTGATATTGATCCATCAAATTACAATAGAGCTCTTGACCCCAATGAATGGGAATCAGCCACTCATGGCTTACAGAAAAGAATCAAAAGTGAAAAGTACAAAAGAAGAATGCAAAAAAAAGTCTAGTAAAGTTCCTTTCTGAAGTGTTCACTTAGGGTTATATACTATTCTCAAGTCCTAAAATTCCACTTCAGATCCAATTCAAATCACTACAATTACAATTCTATCTAACTCATGGTCCTCTTGCTTGCAGTTCAGTCTTCTTTTCTTCAAAGATTATGAGCCTAAGATGGTGAATTGGTAGGATTTTAATTAATTAGAATTGGTGACTATAATTGAATCAATTATATCAGTTATAGTGAAAATTTTACCAAGGATTGTGGTTGAGAATAGATATAGGTTTCATTGTACTTAAAGGCTGAATCAGGATAAATGGTTGTGTCACTTTTTCCTTCCTTTTTCTGTGTTGATCTACAATATGAGATAAAAGAAAAATAATCCCTTGCATAATATTTTCCACTGCACTTCTAGCAAACAATATTATTTAAATTGATGATGACAAACATATTGTCTTTGGTTGGGTTTGAAAGCCCAAATATTTGTTTGATGAAGTGTATTTTGGTACAGTCCCACATTACTTTTGGTATGGACAAAATGGGTCTAGATTTTTTAGCAAATCACTATTTTTGGACAATGAAATAAAGGATTGTTACTAACTTTGATCTAACAAAGACACTCATGAAGGCTTATAGTTGCTGCACCATGATCAAGCATTTTCAGGTAAAAGCCTCGAGACATTTGGTGTCTCTACTCATCAAACTGATAAAGAAAAAAGGATGAAACTTGGAGCCAAAGATGAAATCAAAAGTGCTGATTCAAGTAGTACAACAAAGGATAAATGGCCTAAAAGAAAATGTACAAAAAGTAGCAACAAGGAGAGCAGACCAAGCATTATCTCCAAGCATGGTAGTGAATTGGTGTTTGTAATCTTTGAAAAAGATAGTGAAAATTTTATCATAGTTGTGGTGGAGATTAGATGTAGATCACATTTCACAAAGTGACTGAACCAGGATATATAGTGGTACAAGATTTTTTTCTCTGCTCTATTTTTATTTCACACGTTATAAGACAAAAGTAAATTGTCTCATGCATAATCACTAAATCAAAATTTGTAGAATCAATAGCTCGAATTTGTTTTGCTATTTTAATATTTAAAAAGTTGAAAGCAGCCACAGATTCAACCCTTTCTTAGGCCATTAAAAATTTTTAGTTGGTATCAAGAGCCAAGATCTTCGGCATCAAATCTAACAATTTGGAGAAAAGATCTAAATGGCCAATATGGGAGCAAATATAGTTGCTTACACTCTCACCAAAGGGTAGTTCAACAACAGACCACCATTCTTCAATGGCAAAAACTATACCTACTGAAGGGAGAGAATGAGAATATCTGTACTGTAACACCATTACTATCAGAATGTCACGCTTCCGGCTGCACCACTCTAATAGTGAGCAGTATTATGATGACTCCCATATACTTAATAATAAAATAAGAGCCTTTGTAAAACTCAAGACCGTATAAACTATTCTTTTAAAAACCAAAATACTTTTTGTTTGAAAACGCACATACATACTTACAAACTAATCACAACTACTCAAACACACACACACACACACTCTCTCTCTCTCTCTCACACACACACACACAATAACTAAGTTCTTTATAAAATAACTTAAAAATATAACCATCACATCTCCTAACCCTCTTTACAAGATACAATAATAATGGCGAAGGATAAATAAATTATAACTAAGCTAATATAACAAATACTGTATAAGCAAAATGCAATTAAACTCTTCATAAGCTTCTTAATTTGATTCCTGTAAAGATAAAGTTGTAGGGGGTGAGAACCTAACCACATGGTCTCACCACGAATATTTAAAATTTTCATAAGTATATATTTGAAAAGAAAACGTTTTCAAGCACAGTGATCATCGCTCGTCTTATGAATCTTTTAAAAACAAACGGTTTAACATAAAAAAATCCAAAACCTTTTTAAAAGAAATCAGTTAATTTTTCAAAATCTAAAACCTTTCTTTTCTTATAAGAAAAATCTCAAAAGTTTCCTAGACTGTATGAATGACCAACCTGTTCCAAACATAGGTTAATTAAGTCTATGCTAAACCAGGTTGATTTTTCATACTTAACTAAACCTCAATTAGAAACCAATCACGACTTCCAGTCCATCACATAATCAATCAACACTATCATCAACTTATGACCAATACTCAACCTCAAAAGTACCACCAAAAATAACTCTCAGTGCTTCTTCCTCCCATCAAAGGGATCTCTCAGAAACAAACACAGGCAAAATAGACAAGAAAAGCACAGGTATAGATAGCAGTTACAGCAAATAGCTTAGATAGGAGTTAATAACAATTAAGTAATTAGGCAAACCAAAACAAATTCAAACCCAAACAAAGCATTCAAATGCATATGATGCATGTCTGTCCTATGGCTGATGAGTCTCATCTGTCAGTTATATAGCCAAACCTAACATGTCTAGTAGCGAACCCTAGACAGGAACACCAAACACGGAGCAAGTGAGACCAAACCGCAACTCTTCCATCTTACCCGCGTACCCGAAGCTAGGGGACCACCTCACCCATTGCCTCTTACCTAGGCGGTGTTAGAATTTTCAATCCAGAGTAAGTGGTGACAAAACTCAACCCTTGCCTCTTACCCAGTGTCTCGAACTTTTATCCACAGCAAGTAGACAATGTCACTACCTCTTACCCGGTGGTGCGGTGTTTATAACCCACAACTTATCGGCAAGTGCACCGGGTCGTACCAAGTAATACCTTACGTGAGTAAGGGTCGATCCCACGAGGATTGATGGATCAAGCAATAATGATTAACTGATTGGCTTAGTTAGGGAAGCAGAAAATAGTGTTTAGATGTTTAAAAAGCATTAAAGAGTAAAGAAGAGTTTGAAGAGACAGGTGAATAGGTGAATAAATTGGGAATAAAATATGGGGAAGATAGTTAAGGTTTCATAGTTATCTATTTTTCCAAATTAACTTTTCTTACTAACTATTTTAATCATGTAGGATTTAATTTATGGCAAACTATATGTGACTAGACCCTAATTCCTTACACCTTTCTAGTCTTCTCTAAAATTCATTAACTACCAATTCCTTGGTCAATTAATTCCAATTAGAAGCTACATGATCAAATTCCAATTTATATGCCATAAAAACTCTAATTACCCAAAAATAAAAGGATTATATGTCACGTATCCCGTTAAATCCAGATAATTAAAATTTAGGGGAATATATTTTCAAGATGTTATTCAAGTAAAGAGCTTTTCTAAGTTTTACAGGAACTCAAATAGAAAGAGGGTTATACTTCCGTTCCACCCAAATTCATAAAATAAAGAGCGAAAAATAATTCTTAAATTATAAATCCATACATAAATTAAAATAGAAAAAGCAATAAAATCAATCCATACAAATAGACAGAGCTCCTAACCTTAACAATGGAGGATTAATTGCTCATGGAATGTGGAATGTAAATTTGTATAGAATTCCCTAATGGAATTCCCCTGATGGAACCTCCTCTCAATAGAAGAGAAGTCTCCCCTTTTTATAACTAATCATAATTAATTTAAAATCTAATATCTAAAATTAAGATAATATCTTTTCCTATTTTCAAATTCAAAATTGAATTTAAATCAGAATTAATTAACTACTCCGCATCTTGTAACGTGGAAACCACTTGGCTTCACTGGATCCGTGCCTAAATTGGGTGCTAAAATGGGGCCCAGAAATCACCCCCAGCGGTTTCTACGATTTCTGTATGTGGCGCATGTCACGCATACGCGTCAGTCACGCGTACGCGTTAGTCACGCGTACGCGTCGATGGTCTTTTTCGCAAGTCACGCGGACGCGTCGGTCACGCGCACGCGTCGCTGTGCAAATCTTTAAATCACGCGTACGCGTTAGTCACGCACACGTGTCGCCATGGAAAGCTCCAAATCACCCGTACGCGTCAGTCACGTATACACGTCGCTCTTCGCTACTATCTCCTTTAATTCTTGAGTTGCAAAAACTCCATCAAATCCAGTCGAATGCTACCTAAAATAAACAGTATTGCACAAAACTCAAAATAGCATCCATAGTGGCTAAAATATAATTAATTCTTGATTAAACTCAACAAATTAGATGCAAATTCAATAGAAAAAGATAGAAAAGATGCTCACGCATCACAACACCAAACTTAAACTGTTGCTTGTCCTCAAGCAACCAAAACTAATATAAGCTTAGGATGTGAATTTGCATGAGAATGAGAGTTCGATTGAGCTCATGTCTCTTCTTATAGTGGGGTTTACAACTGCAATCCTGAATAGTTTTGTCATTTCACTTTATCCTTTGAAGTTCAGAATGATTGGAATCCATAGGAACTCAAAATTCAGATAGTGTTATTGATTCTCCTATTTCAGTATGTTGATTCTTGAACACAGCTACTTTATGAGTCTTGGCCGTGACCCTAAGCATTTTGTTTTCCAATGTTACCACCAGATACATAAATGCCACAGACACATAACTGGGTGAACCTTTTCAGATTGTGACTCAGCTTTGCTAGAGTCCCCAGTTAGAGGTGCCCAGAGTTCTTAAGCACACTCTTTTGCTTTGGATCACGACTTTAACCGCTCAGTCTCAAGCTTTTCACTTGACACCTTCACGCCACAAGCACAAGGTTAAAGACAGCTTCATTTAGCTACTTAGGCCAGGATTTTATTCATTTGGACCCTCCCATCCATTAATGCTCAAAGCCTTGGATCCTTTTTACCCTTTGCCTTTTTGTTTAAAGGGTTATTGGCTTTTTCTGTTTGATTTTTCTTTTTTTCTTTCTTTCTCTTTATTTTTTATTTTTTATTTTTTATTTTATTTTATTTTTTTCGCAAGCTTTGTGTTCTTCACTATTTTTTCTTGCTTCAAGAATCAATTTTATGATTTTTCAGATTATCAATAACATTTCTCTTTTTTCATCATTCTTTCAAGAGCCAACAATTTTAACATTCATAAACTTCACTATCAAAAATATGCACTGTTCATGTCATGCATTCAGAATTACAGAAAATACCACCACATTTAAGTAAATAAGACTACTTTTAAAATTAACTCAATTTCTCATACAATACATCACTTTTGTACTTTTTATTTGAATTCAAGCTCAGTGAGTAATACATGAGACATCTTTTCAGAATTAAAGCAATTAAGAGAAAACTAAACTAGTCCTAGGATTCTAACTAATAAAGGATCATGCAATCAAACAAAGCAAAATAGCAGAAAACCGGAACGTAACATAGAAAAAGAAGGGAGGAATAAAAAATGAAAGAAACTCAACCACCTTAGTTATCCTAGCGGTTTCTTTATTCTTCAGGTTGTGCTCCTCTGTGAAGATGATTCGCCTCCCTTTTGGTGCCATAGGAATAAACAAAAAACCCTTAAGCGAAGCGTCAACACCAAACTTAAAGGTTTGCTTGTCCTCAAGCAAAGAAGAACTGAAAATAGAAAGAGACAAATATTATGATGAAAGAAAAAGGAAAAGGATAAAAGAACAAGAGAGAATTAGGATTGGGAGAGGGGGAAAGAAAAATTAAAAACTGGGCGGCAAACTAGTGGAGTTGTGCGGCACAGGCGACGCGTATGCGTGCAGCACGCGTATGCGTGGGGCGCGAAATTTTCTTAATGACGCGTAAGCGTCATGAACGCGTCCGCGTGCCCTTGGTTTTGTGCGATTCGCACGAAGGTAGCTACGCGCACGCACAACTCGCTGTTCGCGTGGCTTGGGAGCTAATATTTTCAGACGACGCGTGCACGTCATGCACGCGCACAGGTGGATGGCCGTTTGGTCAAATGACGCGCACGCGTCAGGGACGCGTACGCGTGGTCAATTTTGTGTGTCTAGCATACTTCCAGCCCCAAACCAGCACAACTCTCTGCCCAAACCCTTATTTACGTCAATTTTTAAGGTCACGCGTATGCGTTGCTGATGCGTATGCGTGGAGTGCCAAAATCATGAATGATGCGCACGCGTGGGGTACGTGATAAACCCCATTTTTAGGGTTTATCTTGTGTTGGATTTAGAGCATTTTATCAACCTTTTGTCATGTTTAACCAATGAATTAGCATGATTTTGTAATCTCTCCCGTATTTGTGCTTGAATATAAAAACATGCTTTTTAAGCCTTTAATGTGATAATTTTAATTCATCCTTGATTCCATAAGATGTCTTGATGTGTTTGCTAGTAATCTCAGGTTAAAATAGGCTAAGCATGGATCAAGGGAGAAAGGAAGGAAGCATGCAAGTGGAGAGAAGCACAAAAAGCCAAAGAATTGATATCGGCCAAGGACGCGCATGCACACAAGGCGCTCGCACGCACATCGCTAAATCGGCCAGGGACGCGTACGCATATCGCGCGTGCACGCGTCGCAGTCTGCACGTGATTCTATTACTGCAACACGTGCCTGGCAATTTTGGAAGGCTTCTGCAACCAACTTTGGCGCCAAACTGCATATAAGAACCAAGGATTGAAGGGGATTGGGAGAAATTCATATTCATACACTCATTTTTTACACTTTCTTAGATATTTTTAGTTAGTTACATTTGTAGAGAGAGAGACTCCAACCTCTTTCTAGGGTTCATCTTCATTTTCTCAATTTTCAACCATTCCTTGGTGAGATCCATTGCAACTCTCAATTTACTTTGTTCATGTTATAGATTTTTTTCTCTAATCTCAATTAGTACTTGTAATTGTTCAATCCTCATAGATCGTAGATTTAACTTTGTTGTTTTGGATTCTATTAATGCATTGGAGATCTCATTTTCATTGTTGTTCATTGTTGATTGTTGTTAATCTCTTGTATTGAATTACTTTGATTCTAAGTTTCTTCTCAATTCTACTATGTCTTTCATTCTTCCTCCCCAAATGTTTGAGAAAATGCCAACTTTAAATATGGAGTAGCATTCCCTCACTTGGCCTAGTGGTTGAGTCATTGGAGACACTTGAATAATGGATGTCAATTGTCGATTGCGGATTGAGAATTGCTAATTGACTTGGAGTGCACTAAAGCTAGACTTCCCTAGGGTAAGACTAGGACTTGTGACTCAAGTTAGTTACTTTCACTTGACTTTCCTCTATGATTAAGGGTTAACTAAGTGAAGCAATACTCCTTTGTTATCACAATAGAAGGAAGCCATAGTGATGGAACTTCCAATGTTCAACCTTGGCCAAGGCCTTTAATATTCCATTGATTGTTGTTCACCTTTGTTGGCACTTTTATGCCACACTCTTCAAACCACAAAAGACCACTTAACCAATAACATGCATCCTTGTAGCATTCCTAGGGAAGAATGACTCGGGACTAATACTCTCGGTTATTGATTTGATTAGTTTGATGATGGATTTTGTGTCGGTTTAGACTATACTACGATTGGTTACTTGATAATTTCTATACCGGCTAAAATCCAATCATCAGTACACGTACGCGTGGGCTTATTTATGCGAAAGGCATCATTCCTGCGCCACTCCCATGCAACTCTCTGTCAAATTTTATTTTTCACGCACAGGCATATGACGCGTACGCGTCATATGTTCCTCTTCTCCTCTCTTTTTTTTTCCAGTTCCTGTTCTAAAATAGATGCATGATTAGAAAATTAGTAAGAACTCAAAAAAAATCAAATAAGTAAGAAAACTACTACTACGAAAAAAACTAAGAATGAAAAAGAACAATCATACCACGGTGGGTTGTCTCCCACCAAGCACTTTTAGTTAAAGTCCTTAAGTTGGACATGTGGTGAGCTCCTTGTCATGGTGGCTTGTGCTTGTACTGATCCAGGAATGTCCACCAATGTTTGTAATTCCAATGGCTACCGGGATCCCAAACTAGGCGCTTAATGCCTTCGAGAAAGTTGAAGCAAGTGACAAGGCCCCAAGAGTGTTGATTGTGGGAATGAATTCCAGGGTCCCAAAACTTGCTTTTACATCCGTCTTCTTGTGGATCACCATTGTTCCCACCGGGTGGCAAGCGATCTGAATTCTCACAGAGACATCTAAATAACCTTCTAGATCCATTCAATTGAGCTCTACACCAATCCTTGCACTTCAATTTGGAGCATGCAACCATATTGAACCTTGCTTGCCAACTTTTGCCACTAACCATCGTCCTTTTACTCTTAATGCCACAAAGAGCTCTAAGTTGACCATCTGTCTCCAGTAGCCCATATTCAAGTGGGAAAGTAAAGGTTAAGGGTAGGAATCTTACCCACTTGAATGTTGTATTCGATGGTGATGGCTTTGGAAGAGGTCTTGCAAGCTCCACTCCCTTGTCTTCTTCTTTGAATTCCTCTACCTCTTTGCAAGCTTCCTTAATTTCAACCTCTTCCTCTTGGTAGCTTTCTTCTAATTCAATCTCTTCTTCATTACTTACCAAAGGCATGGGAGGTTGTGCATCTTCTTCTTCTTCTTCCATATGTGAGGGTGGAAAGTTCTCTAATTCATTGGAGTATAAACTTATTTGATTGATTTCCATACTTTCTTCCATAGGATCTTGCATTGTATCTCTTGGGAAGGAATTTGCTTGTTCCTCTTCCTGGTTCTTGATTAGCGACTGCACATATTTCTCTACATTTTTGACACTTGTCTTTATATCATGTAGGAATTCTTTCATGAGAAGCTCAAGATCTGATGGTATTTGAGATGGATAACGAGATGGTGGCTCTTGATATGAATAAGAATGAGATGATGGTTCTTTGTATGAATAGGGAGATGGTGGCTCTTGGTATGGATAGAAAAATGATGGTTCTTGATATGAATATTGAGATGGTGGTTCTTGATATGAATATGGAGGTGGTGGCTCTTGATAGTTGGAACATGGAGCATTGAAGTTTCTTTGGTTTTGAATTTGCCAACTAAAATTTGGATAGTTCCTCCATCCACCATAATATGAATCACTACTCGGGGTTGAGTAGTAACCCATGTGATCTCTCTCCATTATTTTTTCTTAGCACAAAACACCAAACATAATTAAACGCACCATGTGGTAAACAGGAAAGCAAAGAAGACAGAACATAATTTTTTTTTCTAAAGGAATCAAATAAAGAATAATAAAAATAAATAAAAATTCAAAAATAAATGAAAAGAAGTGAATTATAAATTCAAAAATTAAACAAAGAAAGATACTAGGGTTTTTAAAAAAATTTTTTTTTAACAAAAATTACTACAAGGACACCAAACTTAATTTCAAAAATTAAGAGGAAAAAATTTTAAATAAAACAAATAAAAATATTTTTATTTTTTTTATTTTTTGAAAATAATACTAAAACAAAAATTAAATAAAATTAAAACTAAAATGCCTAATCTAAGCAATCAAACAACTAATAGTTGTTAATCACTATCAATCCCCGGCAACGGCGCCAAAAACTTGGTACGGTGTTTATAACCCACAACTTACCGGCAAGTGCACCGGGTCGTACCAAGTAATACCTTACGTGAGTAAGGGTCGATCCCACGAGAATTGATGGATCAAGCAACAATGATTGATTGATTGGCTTAGTTAGGCAAGCAGAAAATAGTGTTTAGATGTTCAAAAAGCATTAAAGAGTAAAGAAGAGTTTGAAGAGACATGTGAATAGGTAAATAAATTGGGAATAAAATATGGAGAAGATAGTTAAGGTTTCAGAGTTATCTATTTTTCCGGATTAACTTTTCTTACTAACTATTTTAATCATGTAGGATTTAATTTATGGAAAACTATATGTGACTAGACCCTAATTCCTTAGACCTTTCTAGTCTCTTCTAAAATTCATTAACTGCCAATTCCTTGGTCAATTAATTCCAATTAGAAGCTACATGATCAAATTCCAGTTTATATGTCACAAAAACTCTAATTACCCAAAAATAAAAGGATTATATGCCATGTATCCCGTTAAATCCAGATAATTAAAATTTCGGATAATATGTTTTCAAGTTGTTGTTCAAGTAAAGAGCTTTTCCAAGTTTTACAGGAACTCAAATAGAAAGAGGGTCATACTTCCGTTCCACCCAAATTCATAAAATAAACAACGAAAAATAATTCTTAAATTATAAATCCATACATAAGTTAAGATAGAAAAAGTAATAAAATCAATCCATACAAATAGATAGAGCTCCAAATCTTAACAATGGAGGATTAGTTGCTCATAGAATGTGGAATGTAAATTTGCATAGAATTCCCTAATGGAATCCCCCTGATGGAACCTCCTCTCAATAGAAGAGAAGTCTCCCCTTTTTATAACTAATCCTAATTAATTTAAAATCTAATATCTAAAATTAAGATAATATCTTTTCCTATTTTCAAATTCAAATTTGAATTTAAATCAGAATTAATTAACTACTCTGCGTCTTGTAACGTGCGGACCACTTGGCTTCACTGGATCCGCACCTAAATTGGGTGCTAAAATGGGGCCCAGAAATCACCCCCTAGCGGTTTCTGCGTTTTTCGCACGTGGCGCATGTCACGCGTACGCATGACTCACGCGTACGCGTCAGTCACGCGTACGCGTCGATGGTCTTTTTCGCAAGTCACGCGGACGCGTCGGTCACGCGCACGCGTCGCTGTGCAAATCTTCAAATCATGCGTACGCGTCAGTCACGCGCATGCGTCGCCATGGAAAGCACCAAATTACACGTACGTGTCAGTCACGCGTACACATCGCTCTTCACTGCTATCTCTTTTAATTCTTGAGGTGCAGAAACTCCATCAAATCTAGTCGAATGCTACCTAAAATAAACAGTATTGCACAAAACTCAAAATAACATCCATAGTGGCTAAAATATAATTAATTCTTGATTAAACTCAACAAATTAGATACAAATTCACTAGAAAAAGATAGAAAAGATGCTCACGCATCACCCGGTTAGATATATCTCAATCAGATTCAAATTTTATTTTCAAATCAATTCTCAATATCATTCAATTCGTTAAAAAATCATACTTTAAAATCAATCCTCATAATCCTTCATTCAAATTCAATCATCATCATTCCTTATTATCACACTCTTCCTCATCACACCTCCCATTTCGCTCATCAAAAATCCAAACTCAAAATATAATTCATTCTTTTCTAAATAAATCAAACTCAAAACGTAATCATTTTCTCAATAACTCAAAATCAAATCATATAACCCTTAAATCAAAATCTTTCTAAATAACCATTTCAAACAAAGCCTCCAATTTTTATAAAAATTTTGATAGCATCCCTTCTAAAACTCAGACTACTGCCACCTTTCAAGGGTCCCAACCAAACCATTTATCAAACTTTTCTCAACCTTTTTCAGTGTCAAATCATTCATAATCAAACCAATTCAAATATTAAATATTAAATCATTTAATCCCAAACCACTTCTAATTTCAACCATTTTTAGTATAAATTTATTTTTCAATATCAATTCAACTCCAAAACCAAGAAAATCATTTTTCTTAATACTCAATCGAATTAAATTTCCAAATTTATTTTTATTAACAACCATACACCACTCAAACAACCAATAATTCCATCAAGCAAACAATCATATTCATAAGACTCACATAATCACAGAAATATATTTTTCATATCAAATCTAGTTATAACAATTTCGTAATAAAAAATAAATTTTAAGAAAAATTCCTACCTCAGTTAGTCGAAACCCACAAAGCCAAACACGTCTAAAAACCCTTTCTCTTGCTCCGAAATTAGCAGCATCAAATCTGACCATTTCCTGTAATAGCGGCAGCCATAGAAGCACCAAACAACGACAGTAACTCAATCTTGAGATACTAATGTCGCAAAAATCTCATGAATATACAACAGAACAGCGACTATAAGAATTTTGGAGTAAGACAACCTACTGTATTTAAAGAAGAATCCAACGAACGGAGTGGCTACAGCTCCAATGATGACATTTGGTGAGCAGAACGGCGGCAAGAAGCTCTTGGGGTGACGTAGCGGCTTTGAAACAGTGTACCAGACCTTCCTTCTCGCACGCAAAAACACCAACATCCACCACCATCACCTCTTCTCTTCCAGTTAGACCCAACGGCAGTGGCGGTGATTCTTGACAGCTCCGGTAGCGGCTCAACAGTGACAGTAGCAGGGGTGGAAAAAATAGTCCACCACCACCGCATTTGTCCTTCTTTGCGAGCTCTTCGATGGCGGTTACAGCTCGGCGATGATGAGAGTGCTTTGGCAACGGCGTCGGGCTCCTCTCGTCAGTGGCATCCTCCATCAATGGTTGCGACGAAGGAACAGCGACGGCATCTCGGTGACGTCTCCCCCTTCTCGGCCCTGACTTGCATCTCCAGCATCACAGCAATGGGCTCCTCTCCAGGCCATGGGCTCGCGTCCCTCTCTCACGGTTTTGCTCTCGATGGTGACATGGTACGGTGACGGTACGACGACGAGCTGGACGCGACAGCATGGCAGCAGCTCCCCCTCCTTCCTCTTCTTCTGCCTCGATCCCCTTTCTCTCTTTCCCTTTCTTTCTCTCTTCTTTCTCCCCTCCGTTAGTGTGTGTGTCACATGTGTGTGTGGGTGGGGTAAAGGGAAAGGGATGGCTATGGTGAGTTAGGGTTAGGTCAAAATTAAGGTTTTGATTTGGAAATTAAGGTTTGAATAGAGTATTAATTAAAAATCAAATTTATTTCAATATAATTAAATTTAAGAATACTATTTATTTTTTTAACTTATAAATTATTTTTAATTAAGTACTTTAATTTAAAATTAGAGATAAATAAATAAATTTTCTTTTAATTCATTAAATTAATCAAAACTTTTAATTATTCAATTTAAATTGTATGAAATTCTCATTATTTTCAATTATTATAACTTTAAATCCCTAATATGAAAATACTTAATTATTTTAGAAAATTTTATAAATCCTAATGGATTTTAAACTCAAAGTATCATAAAAAATTAATTTAATTACTTTTAGAAAAAATAATTCTCTTTAAATAAAATTATTAACAAATATAATAAATTATAAATAACTTACTATTTAATTTTAAAAAATGTGGGGTCATACACGTACAGTTCATGGACTACAATATCTGAAAAATAATCGTGAATGGTCTAGATGATCCAATAGAGACCAATGCTGAAGATAAAGTAGTTCCAAAGGAAGAAATTGAGTGGAATGAAGAAGATAAGAAAAAAGTCGAGCTCAATGCCAAGGCTATCAACATGATGCACTGTGCCATTAGCTTTGAGGAATTTCAAAAGGTGTTAAGATGCAAAATAGCAAAAGAGATTTGGGATAAACTCCAAATCACCTATGAAGGCATAAAACAAGTAAAGGAGACAAGAATATATGCTTAGAAAGGAGTATGAAATATTCTCTATGAAGGAAGTAGAACGCATCGATGAAATATTTGAGAGATTCTCAATTATGATAAACAGCTTGGATACTATGAAAATGACTCATACTGAACTGGTTTTGTGAGGAAAATACTAAGGAGTATGACAAAAGAATGGAAAACAAAATGTACAATCATAGACGAAAGCAATAATTTTAACAAAATGACCTATAATAAGTTGAGTGGAAAATTGCTAGCTTATAAAACCACACTCGTAAACCAAAAAAAGAAAGGAGTTCCTTTAAAATCCAAAATTGAATCATTGACAGAAGTTTTAATGATAGTTTGTCCGACGACAAACTTGTTTTTTGGCTAGGAGAATGGGAAACTTGAAGAAGAGCAAAAGCAAGAGTAGAAGCTCAAGCTCAAAGAAATACAAGAAGGAACTCAGTAAAGTCATTTGTCATTGTTACAAGGAGGCTGGCCACTACAAATTCGATTGTCCTAAACTCAAGAAAGAGGATAAGACAAAGAGAGAAAAGAAAAAGGTGCTAATGGCTTTATCGGAAGACCTCGAAAACAATTTGGATGATGCAGATGAATCCAAACATGAAGCTTAAATGTGTTTCATAGCTGGACATGACCAACTTGAGGAGCTAGATTACTTTGGCTCATCTAAAGAAGATTTGCATATTATCATAGACGATTTAACTGCTCATGCTGATAAACTCTTAATTAAACATCACAACCAAAAAATTATTTATTACAGATAAATTTACAGACAGATTTGGTCTTCATTACAGATGGATTTTTGGTTACTGACGGATTTTGTCCCTCTGTAAAAGTCTCGTTGGAAATTACTTATTGACGAATTTTTTTCTGTCGGTAATTTACCGATAGATTTTTCTCCGTTATCGAAAGAATTTCCCTCGGTAATGGTCTCCCCTTTCACTAAAAAACCGTCTAATTTTTCAACAGATTTTCTGTCGGTAATTTACCGACAGATTTTTTCTGTTACCAACAGATCTTCCCTTGGTAATCGTCACCTCCATTTCGCTTAAACCGTCTAATTTTTCGACAAATTTTCTGTCAGTATGTAGTGTCATTTTTCGACAGATTTTCCATCAGTAATTGGAGCCTTGGAAAAGCTTTCTAAACTCTTAATATATATGGAAAATCCGTCTGTAAATCCGTCAGTAAGGTAAAACAAAATTTTTTTAGATTTTTTTATTACAAAATAAACCTGTTTTCATACAAAATAAATACAATTTTTCATCTAATTTTCATCTAACTTTTATTCAAACGTTTATAGTTTTTCAAAATCACAAGTATTTGATATTAGCAATAGAACCAAACATGATGTTTGATTTTTACAATGTATCAAGAACAAAGACAATAGTACCAAGTTAATTATCAAAATTTCATTGAAATTTTTACATAAATGCACAGACAGAGTGGTTAAAAAAAGGCCAGCTATTCTTGATGATATCCTAAATGTCATATCATTTCCATCATGCATTTACACCAGGAAATTCGTTGGCCATGCTAGTGGGTACCATTTTCACAAGAGGCTCCACCTGCAAATGAACCAAAGAAAATAGCATATAAATAATCTATAATCTAAATACACTAAAGTGACAATACTATACAATCACCAATCTAAGCTTCTCAAGTAAGAACATAAAAAGAGTGTCAGAAAACGATAAAATTATGGCAAGTTCTATGAGTACCTGCAATCCATATTGCCCAAGGTTGCAATCAATCAACCTATTAAATCAGTTCATAAGTAAAATCATCTATTTTTCTACTTTTCATAACATTAAGTGTTGCATATTTAGAGTCTCAATGACTAAAGGTAGCATATTACTACATTATAGTCACAAAGAGAAGTTATATAAACAATTAAAATTGTAACTTGGAAAAGCCATTCCCACTTGAATATTGCATACATCATTCTAAAGTCTAAAAAATTTAGGACCATTCAGAGTATTAACTTCTAAAAAACCAAAAAATATCAAGCCCTTTCAGAAATATCTAGCATCCACAATCTTTCTGACATTCGTTATGCTATTCGTTCTGCATTGTAAAACTATTTTTTTTTTGAATCTCATCTAAAATGTTAAACATGTGTGAGCTAGGCTTGCAGAGAACAGAGTAGAAATAGAGTTTAAAGGGTGCATGTGCAAATTCATTTCTTAACTAATTTGAATAGCTAGGCTTGATTGATCAAAAAAAGATTAGACCCATACGAGATTAACTGAAGATAGATGCCATCATAACAATCAAAATAAACTAACAGAAACATGCAGCTAATTGATTAATATAGAGATTGATAATGATGAATTATATATATATATATCTATCTAAAATTTGAACTTGCTAGAAACAAATATTCACAAGTAATTATTTTGAGAACAGAACAGATACAATTGCAACAGAATCAATGTAATCAATTTTAGGTTAATCCAAAAAAATGTTTATTATCAAGACTCAGCTCGCAAAAGTAAACCGGTGTGAGCACAAAATACATATATATAGGAGAATCCAAAATAAGCCCAAAATACAAAGTTACAGAACCTGTATCTCCAAAATAACCTCTAAGAGGAAGTTAATACATCAAATACATAGGCAGTGGAGATAAAAGTATCTACATATATACATATACATAAGATAAAGCCCCAAAGATAAGGATCTCTGCTATCAGAAGCTTCCAGCATGCCTTAGCGAGATTTCGCCTGACTTGCATCTGAAAACCACAAATATCCATATGGAATGACGGGTTTTGACGAGTGAGTATGGGGGGCTTCGGCTATCATCCCTATCATCAAAGGTAAAACTGTAAGGCCTTGTGTGCCAAAGCGAACAATAGCGTGCTAGCGGGTGGTCTGGACTGTTACAGATGGTATCAGAGCCGGAGCCCAGTTCGATGTGCTTGCAAGGGCACTGGGCTCACTTATGAGGGTGGAGTGTAAGGTCCCACATCGGTTGGGAAGGGGAACGAAGAATGCCTTATATGGGTGTGGATACCTCTCCCTAGCATGACGCGTTTTGACAAGTGATTGTGGGGGGCTTCGGCTATCATCCCTATCGTCAAAGCTAAAACTGTAAGGCTTTGAGTGCCAAAGCGGATAATATTGTGCTAGCGGGTGGACTGGGCTGTCACAGATGGTATCGGAGTCGGAGCCCGGTTCGATGTGCCTGCGAAGGCGCTGGGCTCCCTCAGGGGGGTGGATTGTAAGGTCCCACATCGGTTGTGAGGGGAACGAAACATGCCTTCTAAGGGTGTGGATACCTCTCTTTAGCATGATGCGTTTTGATAAGTGATTGTGAGGGGCTTCGACTATCATCTCTATTGTCAAAGGCAAAACCGTGAGGCTTTGTGTGCCAAAGCGGACAATATCGTGCTAGCGGGTGGTATGGGCTGTTACAGATGATATCAGAGCCGAAGCCCGGATCGATGTGCCAGTGAGGGCGCTGGGCTCCTTTAAGGGGTGGATTGTAAGGTCCCACATCGGTTGGTGAGGGAGACGAAGCATGCCTTATAAGGGTGTGGATACCTCTCCCTGGCATGACGCATTTTGAAGTGTGAGTGTGGGGGACTTTGGCTTTCATCCCTCTTGTCAAAGGCAAAACCATGAGGCCTTGTGTGCCAAAGCGGACAATATCGTACTAGCGGGTGGTCTGGACTGTTACAGATGGTATCAGAACCAGAGTCTGGATCGATGTGGCAGCGAGGGCACTGGGCTCCCTTAGGGGGGTGGAGTGTAAGGTTCCACATCGGTTGGGAAGTGATGAGCAGATAATTTATACGCTTTTTGGCATTGTTTTTATATAGTTTTTAGTAAGTTTAAGCTACTTTTAGGGATGTTTTCATTAGTTTTTATGTTAAATTCACATTTCTGGACTTTACTATGAGTTTGTGTGTTTTTCTGTGATTTCAGGTAAATTCTGACTGAAATTGAGGGATTTGAGCAAAACTCTGAAAAAGGCTGACAAAAGGACTGCTGATGCTGTTGGATTCTGACCTCCCTGCACTCGAAATGGATTTTCTGGAGCTACAGAACTCCAAATGGCGCGCTCTCAACGGCGTTGGAAAGTAGACATCCAGGGCTTTCCAGCAATATATAATAGTCCATGCTTTATTCGAAGAATGACGACGTAACTTGGCGTTAAACGCCAAGTACACGCTCCTTTCTGGAGTTAAACGCCAGAAAAACGTCATTATCCGGAGTTGAACGCCCAAAGCACATCATAACTTGAAATTCAACTCCAAGAGAAGCCTCAGCTCGTGGATTAATCAAGCTCAGCCCAAGCACACACCAAGTGGGCCCCGGAAGTGGATTTATGCATCAATTACTTACTCATGTAAACCCTAGGAGCTAGTTTATTATAAATAGGCTGATTTACTAATGTATTAGTCATCTTTTGACCACTCTAAGTCTTTTATCATTCGGTCACTTGATCATGGAGAGGGCTGGCCATTCGGCCATGCCTGAACCTTCTTTTACTTATGTATTTTCAACGGTGGAGTTTCTACACACCATAGATTAAGGGTGTGGAGCTCTGCTGTACCTCAAAGATTAATGAAGTTCTATTTTCTTTTATTCAATTCTCTATCTTATTCTTATTCCAAGATATTCATTCGTACTCAAGAACATGATGAATGATGATGAGTTAGATAAACCTCATTATTATTCTCACTGATGAACGCGCGTGATTGACAACCACTTCCGTTCTACATGCAACAAAGCTTGAATGTGTATCTCTGAGATTCCCCAACAGAATCTTCGTGGTATAAGCTAGATAGATGGCGGTATTCATCTGGATCCGGAAAGTCCAACCTTGTCTGTGGTGTTCCGAGTAGGGTCCTGGGAATCCGGAAAGTCTCACCTTGTCTGTGGTATTCCGAGTAGGATTCCGTTCATGAATGACTGTGACGTGCTTCAAACTTTAACCTGCTGGGCGTTAGTGACAAACGCAAAAGAGGGATTCTATTCCAGTAGGAGCGGGAACCAACCGGTGATTGGCCGTACTGTGACAGAGTGCGTGCATTAGCTTTCACTGCGAGGATGGGATGTAGCTATCAACCATGGGTGATGCCTCCAGACTGGTTAGCTGTGCGAGTGACAGCCGTACAGGTTATTTCCCCGAGAGGAATGAAAGTAGCCACAGCTGATAGTGAACCCCTATACAAAGCTTGCCATGGAGAGGAGTAAGAAGGATTGAGTAGAAGCAATGGGATAGCAGGCGTCCGAGAGCTCTACAGCATCTCCATTCCGCTTATCTGAAATTCCTACCAATGAATTTGCATAAGTATCTCTATCCCTTTTATTATTCCTTTTTATTAGAACAATCCAATTATCACTATTACAAATGTTCAATCCGCCTAACTGAGATTTGCAAGGTGACCATAGCTTGCTTCATACCAACAATCTCTGTGGATTCGACCCTTACTCACGTAAGGTTATTACTTGGACGACCCAGTACACTTGCTGGTTAGTTGAACGGAGTTGTGAAGAAAATAAACAGTGCCCTAAGAGTAAACATCCTTTATAAACAAATAACATGTGATCACAATTTCGTCCACCAAGTTTTTGGCGCCGCTGCCGGGGATTGTTCGAGTATGGACAACTGACGGTTCATCTTGTTGCTCAGATTAGGTAATTTTCTTTTCAAAAATCTTTTTCAAAATTTTTCTTTTAAATTTTCGTTTTTCTTCACATTATTTTCGAAAATAATTAATAAAAATCCAAAAAAATTAGAAAATCATAAAAATCAAAAAATATTTTGTGTTTCTTGTTTGAGTCTTGAGTCAATTTTTAAGTTTGGTGTCAATTGCTTGCTTTTAAAAATTTTTCTTGCATTTTTCGAAAATCCCATGCATTCATAGTGTTCTTCATGATCTTCAAGTTGTTCTTGACAAGTCTTCTTGTTTGATCTTGATGATTTCTTGTTTTGTGTCTTTTCTTGTTTTTCATGTGCATTTTTGCATTCATATTTTTCATACATTAAAAATTTCTAAGTTTGGTGTCTTGCATGTTTTCTTTGCATCAAAATTTTTCAAAAATATGTTCTTGATGTTCATCATGATCTTCAAAGTGTTCTTGGTGTTCATCTTGACATTCATAGCATTCTTGCATGCATCTTGTGTCTTGATCCAAAATTTCCATGTTTTGGGTCATTTTTGTGTTTTTCCTTAAAAATTCAAAAATCAAAAATATCTTTTTCTTATTTCCCTCCACAATTTCGAAATTTTGGGTTGACTTGGTCAAAAGATTTTTAAAATTAGTTGTTTCTTACAAGTCAAGTCAAAATTTCAATTTTAAAAATCTTATCTTTTCAAAATCTTTTTCAAAATCATATCTTTTTCAAAATTTTTTATTTATTTTCGAAAATTTCAAAAATATTTTTCAAATATTTTCAAATTCTTTTTCTTATCTTTATATGTAATTTTCGAAAATTCACTAATAATTAATGTGATTGGTTCAAAAATTTGAAGTTTGTTACTTTCTTGTTAAGAAAGGTTCAATCTTTAAGTTCTAGAATCTTATCTTGTAGTTTCTTGTTAGTGAAGTAAAAAAAAAAAATTTTAAATTTTTAAATTAAATCTTTTTATCTTTTATGTTATCTTTTTCAAAAATTTTATTTTTTTCAAAATTTGATTTTAAAATATCTTATCCAACTTACTATCTTCTTATCTTTTTAAATTTTGATTTCAAATCTTTTTCAATCAACTAACTAACTTTTTGTTTGTTTCTTATCTTTTTCAAAACCACTTAACTACTTTTTCCTCTTCTATTTTCGAAAATATCTCTCTCTTTTTCAAAAAGTTCTTTTTAATTAATTAATTGTTTCATGTTTTAATTTTAATTACATTTTATCTCTAATTTTCGAAAATCACTAACTCCTTTTCAAAATTATTTTCGAAATTTCTCTTCTCTCTTCCTCTTCTATTTAATTATTTAATTACTAACACTTCTCTTCACCCCTCTTCATCAAAAATCCGAATCCATTCCTCTTCTTCTACCCCTTTCTTTTTCTACTAACATAAAGGAATCTCTATACTGTGACATAGAGGATTCCTTCTTTCTTTTTTGTGTTCCCTTTTCTTTCATATGAGCAGGAACAGGGACAAAGGCACTCTTGTTGAAGTTGATCCAGAACCTGAAAGGACTCTGAAGAGAAAATTAAAAGAAGCTAAATTACAACAATCCAGAAGCAACCTTTTAGAAAATTTCGAACAAGAGGAAGAGATGGCCGAAAATAATGATAATAATGCAAGGAGAATGCTTGGTGACTTCACAAAGCCAACATCCAAGATTGATGGAAGAAGCATCTCCATTCCTGCCATAGGAGCCAATAACTTTGAGCTTAAGCCTCAACTAGTTGCATTAATGCAACAAAACTGCAAGTTTTATGGATTTCCATCTGAAGATCCTTATCAGTTTTTAACTGAGTTCTTGCAGATCTGTGACACTGTAAAGACAAATGGAGTTAATCCTGAAGTCTACAGACTCTTGCTTTTCCCTTTTGCTGTAAGAGACAGAGCTAGAGTATGGTTGGATTCACAACCCAAGGATAGCCTGGACTCATGGGATAAGCTTGTCACTGCATTCTTAGACAAGTTCTTTCCTCCCCAAAAGCAGAGCAAGCTGAGAGTGGATGTTCAAACCTTCAAACAAAAAGATGGTGAATCCCTCTATGAAGCTTGGGAAAGATACAAGCAGCTGACCAAGAGATGTCCATCTGACATGTTTTCTGAATGGACCATATTAGATATATTCTATTATGGTCTCTCTGAATTTTCGAAAATGTCATTGGACCACTCTGCAGGTGGATCTATTCACCTGAAGAAAACGCCTGAAGAGGCTCAAGAATTCATTGACATGGTTGCAAACAACCAGTTCATGTACACCTCTGAGAGGAATTCCGTGAACAATGGGGTACCTCAGAAGAAAGGAGTTCTTGAAATTGATGCTCTGAATGCCATATTGGCTCAGAACAAAGTGTTGACTCAACAGGTCAACATGATCTCTCAGAATCTGAATGGACTGCAACATGCATCCAATAGTACTAGAGAGGTAGCTTCTGAAGAAGCTTATGATCCTGAAAACCCTGCCATGGCAGAAGTTAATTACTTAGGTGAACCCTATGGAAACACCTATAATTCATCATGGAGAAATCATCCGAATTTCTCCTGGAAGGATCAACAAAAACCCCATCAAGGTTTTAACAATGGTGGACGTGCAAGGCTGAATAATAGTAAGCCATATCCATCATCTTCTCAGCAACAGACAGAGAACTCTGAACAAAACAATTCTAATTTAGCCAACATAGTCTCTGATCTGTCAAAGGCCACTTTCAGTTTCATGAATGAAACCAGATCTTCCATTAGAAATCTGGAAGCACAAGTGGGCCAGCTGAGTAAGAAAGTTATTGAAACTCCTCCCAGTATTCTCCCAAGCAATACAGAAGAGAATCCAAAAGGAGAGTGCAAGGCCATTGATTTAATCAAAGTGACCGAATGCACTAGGGAGGAGGAGGACGAAAATCCTAAGGAGAAAGACCTCCTGGGACGTCCTTCAAGCATGAAGGAGTTTCCTATTAAGGATCCAGAGGAATCTGAGGCTCATCTAGAGACCATAGAGATCCCATTAAATCTCCTTCTGCCATTCATGAGCTCTGAAGAATATTCATCCTCTGAAGAGGATGAAGATGTGATTGGAGAGCAAGCTGCTCTATATTTAGGAGCTATCATGAAGCTGAATGCCAAACTGTTTGGTAATAAGACTTGGGAAAGTAAACCTCCCTTACTCATTAGTGAACTAGACACTTGGATTCAGAAAACTCTACCTCAAAAGAAACAAGATCCTGGCAAGTTCTTAATACCTTGTACCATTGGCACCATGAGCTTTGAAAAAGCTCTATGTGATCTGGGGTCAGGAATAAATCTTATGCCACTCTCTGTAATGGAGAAGCTAGGGATCATTGAGGTACAACCTGCTTTGTTCTCATTACAACTGGCAGATAAGTCAGTGAGGCAAGCATATGGATTAGTAGAGGACGTGCTAGTAAAGGTTGAAGGCCTTTACATCCCTACTGATTTCATAATCCTAGATACTAGGAAGGAAGATGATGAATGCATCATCCTAGGAAGACCTTTCCTAGCCACAGCAGGAGCTGTGATAGATGTCAACAGAGGTGAGTTAGTCCTTCAGTTGAATGGGGACTACCTTGTGTTTCAAGCACATGGCCATCCCTCTATGACAAAAGAGAGTAAGCATGAAGAGCTTCTCTCAGTTCAGATTCAAGAAGAGCCTCCACAGTCAAACTCTAAGTTTGGTGTTGTGAGGCCACAACCAAACTCTAAGTTTGGTGTTCAAACCCCATATCCAAACTCTAAGTTTGGTGTTGGGAATACCACACTTAAATTGACCTGATCACCTTGTGGTTCCATGAGAACCACTGTCAAGCTATTGACATTAAAGAAGCGCTTGTTGGGAGGCAACCCAATTTTATTTATCTAATTTTATTTTATTTTGTTTCTTTGTTATTTTTGTGTTTAATTAGGTACATGATCATGAGGAGTCACGAAAAAATCAAAAAAATTAAAAACAGAGTCAAAAACAGAAGAAAAAAAATTTTCACCCAGGGGACGCACGGGCCGGCGCTCAACGCCCAGAAGGAGCATCTTTCTGGCGTTCAACGCCAGAACAGAGCATCTTTCTGGCGTTGAACGCCCAAAACAAGCAACAACCTGGCGTTTAACGCCAGGATGCGCACACAGAGGACAATCTGGCGCTGAACGCCAGAAACAAGCATGAAACTGGCGTTCAACGCCAGAAACGTGCATAACATGGGCGTTTAACGCCCAGAACTAGCATCAATGGGCGTTTGAACGCCAGAATGATGCATCAAGGCATGTTACATGCCTATATGGTGAAGGAATGGTATTTGTTTTCACCTCAGGATCTGTGGACCCCACAGGATCCTCACCTTAGGATCTGTGGACCCCACAGGATCCCCACCTACCACATTTCTTTTAATCCTAATCACATTCTTCTAATCCAAATCTCATTCTCAATGTCACACTTCCCAAAAACCTTCACCTATCACCTCAATTCCTCTTCCCAATTACCCCATTCACCACTCACATCATCCTCCTCTTCCCCATACACCCCACCTACCCCCACTACTTTCAAATTCAATTTCCCACCCGTTCCCACCCAAAATGGCCGAAACCCAACCCTCCCCCCTCCCTATAAATACCCTTCTTTTCTTTTACATTTTCACACAACACAAACCCACATTCTCCCACATAACCGAACCCTCTCTTCTCCCTCTCTCCATATTTTCTTCTTCTTCTTCTACTCTTCTTTTCTTTTTGCTTGGGGACAAGCAAATTTTAAGTTTGGTGTGGTAAAAAGCCTAAGCTTTTTATTTTTCATTCACCATCAATGGCACCCAAGGCCGGAGTTTCCTCAAGAAAAGGAAAAGGGAAGGCAAAAGCTTCCACTTCCGAGTCATGGGAGAGGGAGAGATTCATCTCCAAGAGCCATCAAGACCACTTCTATGATGTTGTGGCAAAGAAGAAAGTGATCCCTGAGGTCCCTTTCAAGCTCAAGAAGAATGAGTATCCGGAAATCCGACATGAAATTCAAAAAAGAGGTTGGGAAGTCTTAGCCAACCCCATGCAACAAGTCGGAATTCTCATGGTTCAAGAGTTCTATGCCAATGCATGGATCACTAGAAACCATGACCAAAGTATGAACCCAAGCCCAAAGAATTATCTCACAATGGTTAGGGGGAAATACTTGGATTTTAGTCCGGAGAATGTGAGGTTGGCGTTTCATTTGCCTATGATGCAAGGTGATGAACACCCCTACACTAGAAGGGTTAACTTTGATCAAAGGTTGGACCAAGTCCTTAGGGACATTTGTGTGGAAGGCGCCCAATGGAGAGTTGACTCCAAAGGCAAGCCAGTCCAACTAAGAAGACTGGACCTCAAGCCTGTAGCTAGAGGATGGTTGGAGTTCATTCAAAGATCCATCATCCCCACAAGCAACCGATCTGAAGTTACTGTGGATCGGGCCATCATGGTTCATAGCATCATGATTGGTGAAGAAGTAGAGGTTCATGAAGTCATAGCCAATGAACTCTACAAAATAGCTGACAAACCTTCATACATGGCACGGCTAGCATTCCCTCACCTCATATGCCATCTATGTTATTCAGCCGGAGTTATCATAGATGGAGATGCCTCCATAGAAGAAGACAAGCCCATCACCAAGAAAAGGATGGAGCAAACAAGGGAAGTTCCTCACGGCCCTCAAGGAGAACAAGAGGAGGTTCACCATCAACAAATGCCTCAAATGCACTTTCCTCCCAACAACTATTGGGAGCAACTTAGCACCTCCTTGGAAGATTTGAGCCATAATGTGGAACAACTAAGGGTGGAACACCATGAGCACGCCCTCACTCTTCAAGAAATAAGAGAAGATCAAAGAGCAATGAGGGAGGAGCAACAAAGGCAAGGAAGGGACATAGAAGAGTTGAAGAACATCATTGGTCCTTCAAGAAGAAGACGCCACTAGAGGTGGATTCATTCCTTGTTCTTTATTTCTTTCTGTTTTCGGTTTTTAATTATTATGTTTATCTATGTTTTGTGTCTTTATTTCATGATCATTAGTATGTAACCATGCCTTAAAGCTATAAATAAATTCCATTAGTCCTTCACCTCTCTTAAAAGAAAAATGTTTTAATTCAAAAGAACAAGAAGTACATAATTTTCGAAATTATTATTGAATTTAGTTTAATTATTTTGATGTGGTGACAATGCTTTTGTTTTCTGAATGAATGAATGAACAGTGCATATGTCTTTGGATCTTGTTGTTTATGAGTGTTAAAATTGTTGGTTCTTGAAAGAATGAGGAACAAAGAGAAATGTTATTGATGATCTGAAAAATATCATGAAATTGATTCTTGAAGCAAGAAAAAGCAGTGAAAAAAAAAAAAAAAGAGAGGCGAAAATTCCAAAGCAAGGATCCAAGGCTTTGAGCATCAATGGGTAGGAGGGCCCAAGGAAATTTAATCCGGGCCTAAGCGGCTAAATCAAGCTGTCCCTAACCATGTGCTTGTGTCATGAAGGTCCAAGTGAAAAGCTTGAGACTGAGTGGTTAAAGTCGTGATCCAAGGCAAAAGAGTGTGCTTAAGAGCTCTGGACACCACTAACTGGGGACTCTAGCAAAGCTGAGTCACAATCTGAAAAGGTTCACCCAGTTATGTGTCTGTGGCATTTGTGTATCCGGTGGTAATACTGGAAGACAAAGTGCTTAGGGCCACGGCCAAGACTCAAAAGTAGCTGTGTTCAAGAATCAACATGCTTAACTAGGAAAGTCAATAACACTATCTGAAATTCTAAGTTCCTAAAGATGCCAATCACTCTGAACTTCAAAGGAAAAAGTGAGATGCCAAAACTGTTCAGAAGCAAAAAGCTACAAGTCCCGCTCATGTAATTAAATTAATATTCATTGATATTTTGGACTTTATAGTATATTCTCTTCTTTTTATCCTATTTGATTTTCAGTTGCTTGGGGACAAGCAACAATTTAAGTTTGGTGTTGTGATGAGCGGATAATTTATATGCTTTTTGGCATTGTTTTTATATAGTTTTTAGTAAGTTTAAGCTACTTTTAGGGATGTTTTCATTAGTTTTTATGTTAAATTCACATTTCTGGACTTTACTATGAGTTTGTGTGTTTTTCTGTGATTTCAGGTAAATTCTGACTGAAATTGAGGGATTTGAGCAAAACTCTGAAAAAGGTTGACAAAAGGACTGCTGATGCTGTTGGATTCTGACCTCCCTGCACTCGAAATGGATTTTCTGGAGCTACAGAACTCCAAATGGCGCGCTCTCAACGGCGTTGGAAAGTAGACATCCAGGGCTTTCCAGCAATATATAATAGTCCATGCTTTATTCGAAGAATGACGATGTAACTTGGCGTTAAACGCCAAGTACACGCTCCTTTCTGGAGTTAAACGCCAGAAAAACGTCATTATCCGGAGTTGAACGCCCAAAGCACATCATAACTCGAAATTCAACTCCAAGAGAAGCCTCAGCTCGTGGATTAATCAAGCTCAGCCCAAGCACACACCAAGTGGGCCCCGGAAGTGGATTTATGCATCAATTACTTACTCATGTAAACCCTAGGAGCTAGTTTATTATAAATAGGCTGATTTACTAATGTATTAGTCAGGAAGCAGAATGAAGAATGCCTTATAAGGGTGTGGATACCTCTCCCTAGCATGACGCGTTTTGACAAGTGATGAGCGGATAATTTATTCGCTTTTTGGCATTGTTTTTAGTATGTTTTTAGTATATTTTAGTTAGTTTTTAGTATGTTTTTATTAGTTTTTAGTTAAAATTCACTTTTCTGGGCTTTACTATGAGTTTGTGTGTTTTTCTGTGATTTCAGGTATTTTCTGGCTGAAATTGAGGGACCTGAGCAAAAATCTGATTCAGAGGCTGAAAAGGACTGCAGATGCTGTTGGATTCTGACCTCCCTGCACTCGAAGTGGATTTTCTAGAGCTACAGAAGTCCAATTGGCACGCTCTCAATTGCGTTGGAGAGTACACATCAGCAATGTATAATAGTCCATACTTTGCCCGAGATTTGATGGCCCAAATTGGCGTTGCAAATCAGCTTCAAAATTCCCGGCGTTTAACGCCGGAACTGGCACAAAAATTGGAGTTAAACGCCCAAACTGGCATAAAAGCTGGCGTTTAACTCCAAAAAAAGTCTCTACACATGAAAGCTTCAATGCTCAGCCCAAGCACACACCAAGTGGACCCCGGAAGTAGATTTTTACGTCATTTACTCATTTCTGTCTACCCTAGGTTACTAGTTCACTATTAATAGGACCTTTTGATATTGTATCTGTACCTCATGACACTTTACACGTTTCTCATTGTATTTTCTACAGCATGAGTCTCTAAACCCCATGGTTGGGGGTGAGGAGCTCTGCTGTGTCTTGATGGATTAATGCAATTACTACTATTTTCATTCAATCACGCTTGCTTCTATTCTAAGATATCACTTGTTCCTAAACCTGACGAATGTGATAATCTGTGACACTTATCATCATTCTCACCTATGAACGTGTGCCTGACAACCACCTCCGTTCTACCTTAGATTGAGTAGATATCTCTTGGATTCCTTAATCAGAATCTTCGTGGTATAAGCTAGAATTGATGGCGGCATTCAAGAGAATCCGGAAGGTCTAAACCTTGTTTGTGGTATTCTGAGTAGGATTCAGGGATTGAATGACTGTGACGAGCTTCAAACTCCTGAAGGCTGGGCGTTAGTGACAAACGCAAAAGAATCACTGGATTCTATTCCAACCTGATTGAGAACCGACAGATGATTAGCCGTTCTGTGACAGAGCGCGTTGAATATTTTCACTGAGAGGATAGGAGGTAGCCATTGACAACGGTGAAACCCTACATACAGCTTGCCATGGAAGGAGTCTTGCGTACTTGAAGAAGAAGACAGTAGGAAAGCAGAGATTCAGAAGATAGAGCATCTCCAAAACATCAACCTGTTCTCCATTACTGCAAAACAAGTACTTATTTTATGTTCTTTTACTTTTTACAATCAATCCTGATAATTATTGATATCCTGACTAAGAGTTATAAGATAACCATAGTTTGCTTCAAGCTAACAATCTCCGTGGGATCGATCCTTACTCACGTAAGGTATTACTTGGACGACCCAGTGCACTTGCTGGTTAGTTGTGCGGAATTGCAAAAGTGTGATTACAATTTCGTGCACCAAGTTTTTGGCGTCGTTGCCGGGGATTGTTCGAGTTTGGACAATTGACGGTTTATCTTGTTGCTTAGATTAGGACTGTTTTATTTTTGTTGGTTTAGAGTCTTTTATTTGAGTTTAGTTTCATATTTTAAGTTTGGTGTCCATTGCATGCTTTTGTTTTCTTTTATTTTTCGAATTTGCATATCCTTAGTCCTTTCTTGATCCTTAAAAATTCTAAGTTTGGTGTCTTCTTTGTGTTTTCCTTTAAGTTTTCGAAAATTTGTGTCTGATTTTCTAAAAATTTTAAGTTTGGTGTCATTTTGTTGTTTTTCTCTTTCCTCATTTCAAAAATTGAATCTTTTTCAAAATAATTTTCAATCATATCTTTTCAATTGCTAATTCCAAAATCATTTTTTTAATTAACTAATTGATTTAGTTTTCAATTTGTTTTGATCTTATTTTTTTTAGTTTTCGAAATTTTATTTTATTTTATTTTAAAATTTTTCTGTCACCTATAAAAAAAAATTTTTTTTTACTTGTGAATCCATATCATATTCCCTTTCTCCATCATGGACCTAAGTGGAATTGAGCAGTCCAGAAGGACTCTGGGGTCATCTGCTAACCCCATTACAGCTGCATATGGGAGGAGCATATGTATACCTCCCATTAAAGTAAGCAGCTTTGAGCTAAATCCTCAACTCATTATCATGGTGCAGCAAAATTGCCAGTATTCCGGTCTTCCACAGGAAGAACCTACTGAGTTTCTGCACAATTCTTACAAATTGCTGACACAATACGTGATAAAGAGGTAGATCAGGATGTCTACAGATTATTATTGTTTCCATTTGCTGTAAAAGATCAAGCTAAGAGGTGGTTGAATAACCAACCCACAGCAAGCATAAAAACATGGAGACAGTTATCAGACAAATTCCTGAATCAATTTTACCCTCCAAAAAGGATGACACAGCTAAGGCTGAACATCCAAGGCTTTAAACAAGAGGATAATGAATCCCTTTACAATGCCTGGGAGAGGTATAGAGGTATGCTAAGAAAATGCCCCTCTGAAATGTTTTTAGAGTGGGTACAGTTAGACATCTTCTACTTTGGGCTTACAGAAAAAGTTCAGATGTCTCTAGACCACTCAGCTGGTGGATCTATAAATATGAGGAAGATGATTGAAGAGGCTCAAGAGCTTATAGATACTGTTGCTAGAAATCAACATTTGTACTCTAGCAATGAGTCCTCTACAAAAGAAGAAGTTATGGCAGTAGCCACTGATCCTAATCCTCAAGAACAGATGGTTGAGCTTAATCAGCAATTACACCTGATGACAAAATAGTTAGCAGAATTTAAAGAGATGCTCCAAGAAACTAAAATTGCTAACAAGAACATAGAATCACAATTGAATCAGGCAAAACAGCATTTATCTAAACAGATAACAGAAGAATGCCAAGCAGTTCAACTGAGGAGTGGGAAGACATTGAATAACACTTCTCAAAGTAGCAAAAAGCCAATAAAGGAACAATTGACAGAGGATAACCAAACCACTGTCCAAAATCCCTCTGAGGACAGTAAGAGCCCAGAAAGGAATACTCTTGGCGTTCAAACGCCAGAAAGGGGGGGAAAAGCTGGCGTTAAACGCCCATTCCTTGCCCAGTTCTGGCGTTCAAACGCCAGAAAAGGGGGAAAAGTTGGCGGTAAACGCCCATTCTTCACCCAATCCTGGCGTTCAAACGCCAATGAGGAATCAGACACCTGAGAGTGCTGGTAGTAACCCCTCTAAAAAGGCTTCCCCAACCACCTCTGTAAGGAATAAACCTACAGCAACTAAGGTTGAAGAATATAAAGCCAAGATGCCTTATCCTCAGAAACTCTGCCAAGCGGAACAAGATAAGCAATTTGCCCGCTTTGTAGACTATCTAAGGACTCTTGAAATAAAGATTCCGTTTGCAGAGGCACTTGAGCAAATACCTTCTTATGCTAAGTTCATGAAAGAGATCTTAAGTCATAAGAAGGATTGGAGAGAAACTGAAAAAGTATTTCTCACTGAAGAATGCAGTGCAGTCATTCTGAAAAGCTTACCAGAAAAGCTTCAAGATCCAGGAAGCTTTATGATACCATGCACATTAGAAGATACTTGCACCAAGACAGCCCTATGTGACCTTGGAGCAAGTATCAATCTAATACCTGCATCCACTATCAGAAAGCTTGGGTTGACTGAAGAAGTCAAACCAACCCGGATATGTCTCCAACTTGTTGATGGCTCCATTAAATATCCATCAGGCATAATTGAGGACATGATTGTAAAGGTTGGGCCATTCGCCTTTCCAACTGACTTTGTAGTGCTGGAAATGGAGGAGCACAAGAGTGCAACTCTCATTCTAGGAAGACCTTTCCTAGCAACTGAACGAACCCTTATTGATGTACAAAAAGGGGAAGTAACCCTGAGAGTCAATGAGAATAAGTTCAAGTTGAATGCTGTAAAAGCTATGCAGCATTCAGACACACCAGATGACTGCATGAGCGCTGATATTATTGACTCCTTGGTGGAAGAGATCAATATGACTGAGAGTCTCGAATCAGAACTAGAGGACATATTTAAAGATGTTCAGCCTAATTTGGAGGAACTAGAGGAAATAAAAGAACCTCTGAAAATTCCTCAGGAAGAGGATAAACCTCCTAAACCCGAGCTCAAACCACTACCACCATCCCTGAAATATGCATTTCTGGGAGAAGGTGATACTTTTCCACTGATCATAAGCTCTGCTTTAAATCCACAGGAAGAGGAAGCACTAATTCAAGTGTTAAGGACACACAAGACAGCTCTTGGGTGGTCCATAAGTGATCTTAAGGGCATTAGCCCAGCAAGATGCATGCACAAGATCCTATTGGAGGATGATGCTAAGCCAGTGGTTCAACCACAGAGGCGGCTAAATCCAACCATGAAGGAGGTGGTGCAGAAAGAGGTCACTAAGTTACTAGAGGCTGGGATTATTTATCCTATTTCAGATAGCCCCTGGGTGAGCCCTGTCCACGTTGTCCCCAAAAAGGGAGGCATGACAGTGGTTCATAATGAAAAGAATGAACTAGTTCCTACAAGAACAGTTACAGGGTGGCGCATGTGTATTGACTACAGAAGGCTCAATACAGTCACCAGAAAGGATCATTTTCCTTTACCATTCATAGACCAGATGCTAGAGAGACTAGCAGGTCATAAATACTACTGCTTTTTGGATGGCTACTCAGGTTACAACCAAATTGCAGTAGATCCTCAAGACCAAGAGAAAACAGCATTTACATGTCCTTCTGGAGTATTTGCCTACAGAGGGATGCCTTTTGGTCTGTGCAATGCACCTGCAACCTTTCAGAGGTGCATGCTCTCTATCTTCTCAGATATGGTAGAGAAATTTCTAGAAGTCTTCATGGATGACTTTTCAGTATTTGGAGACTCATTCAGCTCCTGCCTTAACCATCTAGCACTTGTTCTGAAAAGATGCCAAGAGACCAACCTAGTTTTAAACTGGGAAAAATGTCACTTTATGGTGACTGAAGGAATTGTCCTTGGGCATAAAATTTCAAACAAGGGAATAGAGGTGGATCAAGCTAAAGTTGAAGTAATTGAAAAATTACCACCACCTACAAATGCTAAGGCAATCAGAAGCTCTCTGGGGCATGCAGGATTCTACAGAAGGTTTATAAGGGATTTTTCAAAAATTGCCAAACCTCTAAGTAATCTGCTAGCTGCTGACACTCCATTTATTTTTGATAATGAGTGTCTGCAGGCGTTTGAGACTCTGAAAGTTAAACTGGTCACAGCACCAGTCATCTCTGCACCAGACTGGACATTACCATTTGAACTAATGTGTGATGCCAGTGACCATGCCATTGGTGCAGTATTTGGACAAAGGCATGGTAAGCTTCTGCACGTCATTTATTATGGCAGCCGTAGTCTAAATGATGCACAGAAGAACTACACAACCACAGAAAAGGAGTTACTTGCAGTGGTTTATGCCATTGACAAGTTCAGATCTTATTTAGTAGGATCAAAAGTGATTGTGTACACTGACCATGCTGCTCTTAAATATCTACTCACAAAGCAGGATTCAAAACCCAGGCTCATAAGATGGGTGTTGCTTCTGCAAGAGTTTGATATAGAAATAAGAGATAGAAAAGGGACAGAGAATCAAGTAGCTAATCACCTGTCCCGGATAGAACCAGTAGCAGGAGCATCCCTCCCTCCTACTGAGATCTCTGACACCTTTCCGGATGAGCAATTGTTTGCTATTCAGGAGGCTTCGTGGCTTGCAGACAGTGTAAACTATAAGACTCAAGGTTCTCCTTCTGTAACCATGGAGAGGAAGCATGAAGAGCTTCTCTCAAAACAGAGTCAAACAGAGCCCCCACAGTCAAACTCTAAGTTTGGTGTTGGGAGGCCACAACCAACTTCTATGTTTGGTGTTGAACCCCCACATTCAAACTCTAAGTTGGTGTTGGGAGGTTCCAACATTGCTCTGAACATCTGTGAGGCTCCATGAGAGCCCACTGTCAAGCTACTGACATTAAAGAAGCGCTTGTTGGGAGGCAACCCAATGTTATATTTATTATTTTCCTTTGTTATTTTATGTTTTCTGTAGGTTGATGATCATGGAAAGTCACAAAATCAATTGAAAAAGCAGAAATAGAATGAAAATAAGAAAGAAAAATAGCACACCCTGGAGGAAAACCTTGCTGGAGTTTAAATGCCAGTAAGGGCAGTAAATGGGCATTTAACGCCCAGTCTGGCACCATTCTGGGCGTTTAACGCCAGAAAGGGGCACCAGACTGGCGTTAAACGCCAGGAAAGGGCAAGAAGCTGGCATTAAACGCCAGAAATGGGCACCAGCCCGGCGTTTAATGCCAAAATTGGCATAGAGAGCATTTTTGCTCGCCACTTGGTGCAGGGATGAATTTTCCTTGACACCTCAGGATCTCTGGACCCCACAGGATCCCCACCTACCCCACCACTCTCTCTCTTCTTCACCCATTCACCAATCACCTCAATACCTCTTCCCCAAAAACCCCTCACCTATCAAATCCCACCATTCTCTTCACCACTCACATCTATCCTTCATAAAACCACACCCCCTCATTTTCACACATCATACACACTACTTCTCCATCTCCTCCATTTTCTTCTTCTTCTACTCCTTTCTTTCTTCTTTTGCTCGAGGACGAGCAAACCTTATAAGTTTGGTGTGGTAAAAGCATTGCTTTTTGGATTTCTATAACCATTTATGGCATCTATGGCCGGAGAAACCTCTAGAAAGAGGAAAGGGAAGGCAAAAGCTTCCACCTCCGAGTCATGGGAGATAGAAAGATTCATCTCAAAAGCTCATCACTAAGAAAAGGGTGGAGCACCAAGAACATTCCATTCTCCTCCATGAAATTAAAGAAGATCAAAGAATCATGAGAGAGGAGCAACAAAGGCAAGGAAGAGGCATTGAGGAGCTCAAGCACTCCATAAGATCTTCAAGAGGAAGAACAAGCCACCATCACTAAGGTGGACCCGTTCTTTAATCTCCTTGTTCGTTATTTTCTGTTTTTCAAATTTTTATGCTTATGTTTATCCATGTTTCTGTCTTATTACATGATCATTAGTATCTTAGTGTCTATGCCTTAAAGCTGTGAATGTCCTATGAATCCATCACCTTTCTTAAATGAAAAATGTTTTTATTACAAAAGAACAAGAAGTACAGGATTTCGAATTTATCTCTGAAACTAGCTGAATCAGTTTGATGTGGTGACAATACTTTTTATTTTCTGAATGAATGCCTGAACAGTGCATATGTCTTTTGAATTTGTTGATTAAAGAATGTTAAACTTGTTGGCTCTTGAAAGAATGATGGAAAAGGAGAAATGTTATTGAGGATCTGAAAAATCATCAAATTGATTCTTGAAGTAAGAAAAAGCAGTGAATTCAAAAATATATATATATATATATATATATATATATATATATATATATAATAATAAAAAAAGTAAATATAAAAAGTGATCCAAGGCAAAAAGAGTGTGCTTAAGAACCCTGGACACCTCTAATTGGGGACTCTAGCAAAGCTGAGTCACAATCTAAAAAGGTTCACCTAGTTATGTGTCTGTGGCATGTATGTATCCAGTGGTAATACTGGAAGACAGAGTGCTTTGGGCCACAGCCAAGACTCATAAAGTAGCTATGTTCAAGAATCATCATACTTAACTAGGAGAATCAATAACACTATCTGAATTCTGAGTTTATATAGATGCCAATCATTCTAAACTTCAAAGGATAAAGTGAGATGCCAAAACTGTTCAGAGGCAAAAAGCTACTAGTCCCGCTCATCAAATTAGAGCTAAGTTTCATTGATATTTTGGAGTCTATAGTACGTTCTCTTCTTTTTATCCTATTTGATTTTCAGTTGCTTGGGGACAAGCAACAATTTAAGTTTGGTGTTGTGATGAGCGGATAATTTATACGCTTTTTGGCATTGTTTTTAGTTTGTTTTTAGTATATTTTAGTTAGTTTTTAGTATGTTTTTATTAGTTTATAGTTAAAATTCACTTTTCTGGGCTTTACTATGAGTTTGTGTGTTTTTCTGTGATTTCAGGTATTTTCTGGCTGAAATTGAGGGACTTGAGCAAAAATCTGATTCAAAGGCTGAAAAGGACTGCAGATGCTGTTGGATTCTGACCTCCCTGCACTCGAAGTATATTTTCTGGAGCTACAGATATCCAATTGGCACGCTCTTAATTGCGTTGGAAAGTAGACATCCTGGGCTTTCCATCAATGTATAATAGTCTATACTTTGCTCGACATTTGATGGCTCAAACCGGCGTTGCAAATCAGCTTCAAAATTCCCGGCGTTTAACGCCGGAACTGGCACAAAAATTGGAGTTAAACGCCCAAACTGGCATAAAAGCTGGCGTTTAACTCCAGAAAAAGTTTCTACACATGAAAGCTTCAATGCTCAGCCCAAGCACACACCAAGTGGACCCCGGAAGTGGATTTTTACGTCATTTACTCATTTCTGTATACCCTAGGTTACTAGTTCACTATTAATAAGACCTTTTGATATTGTATCAGTACCTCATGACACTTTACACGTTTCTCATTGTATTTTCTACAGCATGAGTCTCTAAACCCCATGGTTGGGGGTGAGGAGCTCTGCTGTGTCTTGATGGATTAATGCAATTACTACTGTTTTCATTCAATCACGCTTGCTTCTATTCTAAGATATCACTTGTTCCTAAACCTGACGAATGTGATGATCTGTGACACTCATCATCATTCTCACCTATGAACGTGTGCCTGACAACCACCTTTGTTCTACCTTAGATTGAGTAGATATCTTTTGGATTTCTTAATCAGAATCTTCGTGGTATAAGCTAGAATTGATGGCGGCATTCAAGAGAATCCGGAAGGTCTAAACATTGTCTGTGGTATTCTGAGTAGGATTCAGGGATTGAATGACTGTGACGAGCTTCAAACTCCTGAAGGCTGGGCGTTAGTGACAGACGCAAAAGAATCACTGAATTCTATTCCAACCTGATTGAGAACCGACAGATGATTAGCCGTGCTGTGACAGAGCGTGTTGAACATTTTCACTGAGAGGATGGGAGGTAGCCATTGACAACGGTGAAACCCTACAAACAGCTTGCCATGGAAGGATTCTTGCGTACTTGAAGAAGAAGACAGTAGGAAAGTAGAGATTCAGAAGATGGAGCATCTCCAAAACCTCAACCTGTTCTCCATTACTGCAAAACAAGTACTTATTTCATGTTCTTTTACTTTTTACAATCAATCCTGATAATTATTGATATCCTGACAAAGAGTTATAAGATAACCATAGCTTGCTTCTAGCCGATAATCTCCGTGAAATCGACCCTTACTCACGTAAGGTATTACTTGGACGACCCAGTGCACTTGCTGGTTAGTTGTGCGGAATTGCAAAAGTGTGATTGCAATTTCGTGCACCAACAAGTGATTGTGGGGGGCTTCGGCTATCATCCCTATCGTCAAAGCTTAAACTGTAAGGCTTTGTCTGCTAAAGCGGATAATATCGTGCTAGCGGGTGGTCTGGGCTGTCACAGATGGTATCGGAGTCGGAGCCCGGTTCGATGTGCCTGCGAAGGCGCTGGGCTCCCTCAGGGGGGTGGATTGTAGGGTCCCACATCGGTTATGAGGGGAATGAAGCATGCCTGCTAAGGGTGTGGATACCTCTCTTTAGCATGATGCGTTTTGATGAGTGATTGTGGGAGGCTTCGACTATCATCTCTATCGTTGATGAGCGGATAATTTATACACTTTTTGGCATTGTTTTTAGTATGATTTAGTTAGTTTTTAGTATATTTTTATTAGTTTCTAGCTAAAATTCACTTTTCTGGACTTTACTATGAGTTTGTGTGTTTTTCTGTGATTTCAGGTATTTTCTGGCTGAAATTGAGGGTCCTGAGCAAAAATCTGATCCAGAGACCAAAAAGGACTGCAGATGCTGTTGGATTCTGACCTCCCTGCACTCGAAGTGGATTTTCTGGAGCTACCGAAGCCCAATTGGCGCGCTCTCAACAGCGTTGGAAAGTAGACATCCTGGGCTTTCCAGCAATATATGATAGTCCATACTTTGCCCAAGATTTGATGGCCCAAACCGGCGTGGCAAATCAGCCTCAGAAATCCCAGCGTTTAACGCTGGAACTGGCATAAAACTTGGAGTTAAACGCCCAAACTGGCATGAAAGCTGGCGTTTAACTCCAGAAAAGGTCTCTACACGAAAATGCTTCATTGCTCAGCCCAAGCACACACCAAGTGGGCCCGGAAGTGGATTTTTACGTCATTTACTCGTTTCTGTAAACCTTAGGATTACTAGTTCACTATTAATAGGATCTTTTGACATTGTATCTGTACCTCATGACACTTTACACGTTTCTTTGTGTACCTTCCACGGCATGAGTCTCTAAACCCCATGGTTGGGGGTGAGGAGCTCTGCTGTGTCTTGATGGATTAATGCAATTACTACTGTTTCTTATTCAATCATGCTTGCTTCCATTCTAAGATATCACTTGCTCTTACCCCGGATGAATGTGATGATCCGTGACACTCATCATCATTCTCAACTATGAACGTGTGCCTGACAACCACCTCCGTTCTATCTTAGATTAAGTAGATATCTCTTGGATTCTTTAATCGGGATCTTCGTGGTATAAGCTAGAACTGATGGCGGCATTCAAGAGAATCCGGAAGGTCTAAACCTTGTCTGTGGTATTCTGAGTAGGATTCAATGACTGAATGACTATGACGTGCTTCAAACTCCTAGCAGGCGGGGCATTAGTGACAGACGCAAAAGAATCGATGGATTCTATTCCGGCCTGACCCAGAACCGACAGCTGATTAGCCATGCTGTGACAGAGCATAGGAACATTTTCACTGAGAGGATGGGAGGTAGCCACTGACAACGGTGAAACCCTACATACAGCTTGCCATGGAAGGAGCCTTGCGTGTTTGATGAAGAAGACAGTAGGAAAGCAGAGATTCAGAAGATGGAGCATCTCCAAAACCCCAACCTATTCTCCATTACTGCAATACAAGTAACCATTTCATGTTCTTTTGCTTTTTACAATCAATCCTGATAATTTCTGATATCCTGACTAAGATTTACAAGATAACCATAGCTTGCTTCAAGCCGACAATCTCCGTGGGATCGACCCTTGCTCACGCAAGGTATTACTTGGACGACCCAGTGCACTTGCTGGTTAGTTGTGTGGGATTGCAAAAGTGTGATTGCAATTTCGTGCACCAAGTTTTTGGCGCCGTTGCCGGGGATTGTTCGAGTTTGGACAACTGACGGCTTATCTTGTTGCTTAGATTAGGACTGTTTTATTTTTGTTGGTTTAGAGTCTTTTAGTTGAGTCTAGTTTCATATTTTAAGTTTGGTGTCAATTGCATGCTTTTGTTTTTCTTTTGATTTTCGAATTTTGCATGTTCTTAGTCCCTTTTTGATTCATAAAAATTCTAAGTTTGGTGTCCTCTTTGTGTTTTTCTTTTAAAATTTTCGAAAATTAGTGTTTGATTTTCTAAAAATTTTAAGTTTGGTGTCTTTTTGTTGTTTTTCTCTTTCCTCTTTTCAAAAATCAAATCTTTTTCAAAAAAATTTTTCAATCATATCTTTTTAATTGCTGTTTTCAAAATCTTTTTAATTAACTAATTGATTCAGTTCTCAATTTGCTTTGATCTTATTTTATTTTTAATTTTCTAATTTTTATTTTAGTTTTCTTTTGTTTTATTTTATTTTATTTTATTTTCAGTTAATTCAAAAAAAAAAAGAAAAAAAAAAACAAAATTTATCTATTTGCAATCATTATCATTTCCCTTTTGTCCATTATGGACCTAAGTGGGATTGATCAGTCCAAAAGGACTCTGGGGTCATATGCTAACCCCATTACAGCTGCATATGGGAGCAGCATCTGTACACCTCCCATCAAAGCAAGCAGCTTTGAGCTAAATCCTCAACTCATTATCATAGTGCAGCAAAATTGCCAATATTCCGGTCTTCCACAGGAAGAACCTACTGAGTTTCTGGCACAGTTCTTACAAATTGCTGACACAGTGCATGATAAAGAGGTGGATCAGGATGTCTATAGACTATTACTGTTTCCATTTGCTGTAAAAGATCAAGTTAAAAGGTGGTTGAATAACCAACCTACAGCAAGCATAAAGACATGAAAACAGTTATCAGACAAATTCCTGAATCATTTTTACCCTCCAAAGAGGATGACACAGCTAAGGCTGGACATCCAAGGCTTTAAACAAGAGGATAATGAATCCCTTTACAATGCCTGGGAGAGGTATAGAGGTATGCTAAGGAAATGTCCCTCTGAAATGTTTTCAGAGTGGGTACAATTAGACATTTTCTACTATGGGCTTACAGAAAAAGCTCAGATGTCTTTAGACCACTCAGCTGGTGGATCTATACACATGAGGAAGACAATTGAAGAAGCTCAAGAGCTTATAGACACTGTTGCTAGAAACCAATATTTGTATTCTAGCAATGAGTTCTCTCCAGAAGAGGAAGTCATGACAGTAGTCACTGACTCTAATCCTCAAGAACAGATAATTGAGCTTAGTCAACAATTACTCCTGATGACAGAACAGTTAGCAGAATTTAAAGAGATGCTCTATGAAACTAAAGTTGCTAACAAGAGCATAGAACTACAGTTGAATCAGGCAAAACAGCAAATATCTAAACAGATAACAGAGGAGTGTCAAGCAGTTCAACTAAGGAGTGGGAAGACACTGAATACCACTGCTCAAAAAAACAAAAAGCCAAACAGGGAACAATTGACAGAGGACAACCAAACCACTATTCAAAATCCCTCTGAGGACAGTAAGAGCCCAGAGAGGAATGTTATTGGCGTTCAAACGCCAGAAAGGGAAGGAAAGTTGGCGTTAAACGCCCATTCCTTGCCCAGTTCTGGCGTTCAAACGCCAGAAAAGGGAGAGAAGTTGGCGTTTAACGCCCAAACTTCACCCATTCCTGGCGTTCAAACGCCAAGGGAAGATCAGACACCTGAGAGTGCTGACAGTAATCCCTCTAAAAAGGCTTCTTCAACCACTTCTGTAAGGAATAAACCTGCAGCATCTAAGGTTGAAGAATATCAAGCCAAGATGCCTTATCCTCAGAAACTCCGCAAAGCGGAACAGGATAAGCAATTTGCCCGCTTTGCAGACTATTTAAGGACTCTTGAAATAAAGATTCCGTTTGCAGAGGCACTTGAGCAAATACCTTCTTATGCTAAATTCATGAAGGAAATCTTAAGGCATAAGAAGGATTGGAGAGAAACTGAAAAAGTGTTCCTCACTGAAGAATGCAGTGCAGTCATTCTGAAAAGCTTACCAGAAAAGCTTCAAGATCCTGGAAGCTTTCTGATACCATGCACATTAGAAGGCACTTGTACCAAGACAGCTCTATGTGATCTTGGAGCAAGCATCAATCTAATGCCTGCATCCACTATCAGAAAGCTTGGGTTGACTGGAGAAGTCAAACCAACCAGGATATGCCTCCAACTTGCTGATGGCTCCATTAAACATCCATCAGGCATAATAGAAGATATGATTGTCAAGGTTGGGCCATTTGCCTTTCCAACTGACTTTGTGGTACTGGAAATGGAGGAGCACAAGAGTGCAACTCTCATTCTAGGAAGACCATTCCTAGCAACTGGACGAACTCTCATTGATGTACAAAAAGGGGAAGTAACCTTGAGAGTCAATGAGGATGAGTTCAAGTTAAATGCTGTAAAAGCTATGCAGCATCCAGACACACCAAATGACTGCATGGGCACTGACATCATTGACTCTCTGGTAGAAGAGATCAATATGGCTGACAGCATAGAATCAGAGCTTGAAGACATCTTCAAGGATGCTCAACCTGATCAAGAAGAACTAGAGGAGGCAAAGGAATTTTCGAAAATTCCTCAGGAAGAGGATAAGCCTCCTAAGCCTGAACTCAAACCACTACCACCAACCCTGAAATATGCATTTCTGGGAGAGGGTGACACTTTTCCAGTGATTATAAGCTCTGCTTTAAATTCACAAGAAGAGGAAGCACTGATTCAAGTGCTAAGGACACACAAGACAGCTCTTGGGTGGTCCATAAGTGATCTTAAGGGCATTAGCCCAGCTAGATGCATGCACAAGATCCTATTGGAAGATAATGCCAAACCAGTGGTCCAACCACAGAGGAGGCTAAATCCAGCCATGAAGGAGGTGGTGCAGAAAGAGGTCACTAAATTACTAGAGGCTGGGATTATTTATCCTATTTCTGATAGCCCCTGGGTGAGCCCTGTCCAAGTTGTCCCCAAAAAGGGAGGCATGACAGTGGTTCATAATGAAAAAAATGAACTGGTTCCTACAAGGACAGTCACAGGGTGGCGCATGTGTATTGATTACAGAAGGCTCAACACAGCCACCAGAAAGGATCATTTTCCTTTACCATTCATAGACCAAATGCTAGAAAGACTAGCTGGCCATGATTATTACTGCTTTTTGGATGGCTATTCAGGCTACAACCAAATTGCAGTAGATCCTCAGGATCAAGAGAAAACAGCATTCACTTGCCCTTCTGGCGTGTTTGCCTACAGGAGGATGCCTTTTGGTCTGTGCAATGCACCAGCAACCTTTCAAAGGTGTATGCTCTCTATCTTCTCAGATATGGTAGAGAAATTTCTGGAAGTCTTCATGGATGACTTTTCAGTATATGGAGACTCATTCAGCTCCTGTCTTAATCACCTAGCACTTGTCCTGAAAAGATGCCAAGAGACTAACCTGGTTTTAAACTGGGAGAAATGTCACTTTATGGTGACTGAAGGAATTGTCCTTGGGCACAAAATTTCAAGCAAGGGAATAGAGGTGGATAAGGCAAAGGTAGAGGTAATTGAAAAATTACCACCACCTGCCAATGTTAAGGCAATCAGAAGCTTTCTGGGGCATGCAGGATTCTACAGAAGGTTTATAAAGGATTTTTCGAAAATTGCAAAACCTTTGAGTAACCTGTTAGCTGCTGACACACCATTTGTGTTTGACACACAGTGTCTGCAGGCATTTGAGACCCTGAAAGCTAAGTTGGTCACAGCACCAGTTATCTCTGCACCAGATTGGACATTGCCATTTGAACTAATGTGTGATGCCAGTGACCATGCCATTGGTGCAGTGTTGGGACAGAGGCATAACAAGCTTCTGCACGTCATTTACTATGCCATCCGTGTTCTAAATGACGCACAGAAGAACTACACAACCACAGAAAAAGAGTTACTTGCAGTAGTCTATGCCATTGACAAGTTTAGATCCTATCTAGTGGGATCCAAAGTAGTTGTGTACACTGACCATGCTGCTCTTAAATACTTACTCACAAAGCAGGATTCAAAACCCAGGCTTATAAGATGGGTGTTGCTTCTGCAAGAGTTTGACATAGAAATAAGAGACAGAAAAGGGACAGAAAACCAAGTAGCTGATCATCTGTCCCGAATAGAACCAGTAGCTGGGGCGTCCCTCCCTTCTACTGAAATTTCTGAGACTTTCCCAGATGAGCAACTCTTTGCCATTCAGGAAGCTCCATGGTTTGCAGATATTGCAAATTATAAAGCCGTGAGGTTCATACCCAAAGAGTACAGCTACGTGCAGAGAAAGAAATTAATTTCAGATGCCAAGTACTACCTCTGGGATGAACCATATCTCTTTAAGAGATGTGCTGACGGAGTGATCCGAAGATGTGTACCCAGAGAAGAAGCACAAAGGATCCTATGGCACTGCCATGGATCACAGTATGGAGGACATTTTGGAAGTGAGCGAACAGCCACTAAAGTCCTCCAATGTGGCTTCTACTGGCCTACTCTCTATAAAGATTCCCGAGAGTTTGTGCGTAACTGTGACAGTTGCCAAAGAGCTGGTAACCTGCCTCATGGATATGCCATGCCTCAACAAGGGATATTAGAGATAGAATTGTTTGATGTATGGGGAATTGACTTCATGGGTCCATTCCCACCATCATACTCAAACACTTACATTCTGGTGGCAGTGGACTACGTATCTAAGTGGGTAGAAGCAATTGCTACACCCACTAATGATACCAAGACCGTGCTAAAATTCCTCCAGAAATACATCTTCAGCAGGTTTGGTGTTCCCAGAGTACTAATCAGTGATGGGGGCACTCATTTCTGCAATAGACAGCTATACTCTGCTATGGTTAGATATGGAATTAGCCACAAAGTGGCAACTCCGTATCATCCACAGACAAATGGGCAAGCTGAAGTCTCTAACAGAGAGCTAAAAAGAATCCTAGAACGGACTGTAATAGCCCGAAGAAAGGATTGGGCAAAGAGCTTGGATGATGCTCTGTGGGCATACAGAACAGCATTCAAGACTCCTATAGGAACCTCTCCATACCAATTGGTGTATGGGAAGGCCTGTCATCTGCCCGTGGAACTGGAACATAAAGCCTACTGGGCAACCAGGTTCCTAAACATGGATGCACAGTTAGCTGGTGAAAAGAGACTGCTCCAGCTAAATGAGCTAGAGGAGTTCAGACTCAATGCCTTTGAAAATGCAAAAATTTATAAGGAAAAGGCAAAGAAATGGCATGACAAGAAGTTGTCAACCAGAGTCTTTGAGCCAGGACAAAAAGTTCTGCTCTTCAACTCTAGGCTCAAATTGTTTCCAGGAAAACTCAAATCCCGGTGGAGGGGCCCGTATGTGATTACAGGAGTTTCACCATATGGATATGTTGAGCTTCAGGATATTGATTCTGACAAAAAGTTCATTGTTAATGGACAGAGAATCAAGCATTATCTTGAAGGCAATTTTGAGCAGGAATGCTCAAAACTGATACTTGAGTGATTCTCAGTGAAGGTCCAGCTAAAGACAGTAAAGAAGCGCTTGCTGGGAGGCAACCCAGTCATTAGGGGGTTATATGATTTGTTATTACAGAGGCAAGTATCAAAAATGAAGGAATTCACAGAGTTACAGAAGGATTCAGCTCAAAAAGCAGAGAAAATGAGCTTACTGGCGAAAAAACGCCAGTAAGGGGCATTTTGGGCGTTAAACGCCAGAATGGGTACCATTCTGGGCGTTTAACGCCAGGAATGGTGCCATTTTGGGCGTTAAACGCCAGAATGGGCACCATTCTGGGCGTTTAACGCCAGGTGTGCAGCATCCTGGGCGTTTTGGAAAAACGCCCAGTGACAAAGGAATTCTGGCGTTTAACGCCAGCCAGGGCACCTGGCTGAGCGTTAAACGCCCAAAAGGGGCAACAAATGGGCGTTAAACGCCAGAATGGGTGCCATTCTGGGCGTTTAACGCCAGAAAGGTGGGGGGACCACAATTTTGTTTTCAACTCAAATTTTTTCAAACTTTCCTTTTCTCACCCATACTTTTCTACAAAATCACACTTCAACCATTCATCATTCACTTTCAAATCTTCAAAAATCAAAACCATTCTTCAAATCTATTTCAAATCAATTCCAAATATTGTTCAAAAAACTCACCTTTCTCTCAAATTCTTTCCATATCTTCTCAAATCTCCTTTCAAATTTTTCTTTTCTTTTCGAAATCTCCCCTCCCCACCTTATAAATACACGTTTGTTCCCCCTCATTCCACCACACCATTCGAATTTCCTCTCTCTCTCTCTCTCTTCTCTTCTTTCTTTTGCTTGAGGACAAACAAACCTCTAAGTTTGGTGTGCTTTTCCGTGATCATTAAGCCAAGACTCATCAAGATCATGGCTCCTAAGGGAAAACAAACCAATTTAAGAGGAAGAAAAGAGAATAATCCAAAGAATCTTTGGAACCAAGAGAAGTTCTTAACCAAAGAACATGAAGATCATTATCACAAGATAATGGGTCTGAGGTCAGTGATCCCGGAAGTGAAATTTGATCTGAAAGAAGATGAATATCCGGGGATCCAAGAGCAAATTCGAAACAGAGGATGGGAAGTTCTAACCAATCCTGAAATAAAGGTTGGAAGGAACATGGTTCAGGAATTCTACTCAAATCTGTGGCTAACAGATAAGCAGAGAATGACTGGAACTGCTTACCATACCTACAGAACCATGGTCAGAGGGAAAGTTATGTACTTCCATCTAGACAAAATAAGAGAAATCTTCAAACTACCTCAACTGCAAGATGATCCTGAATCCTTCAATAGGAGGATGGTGAGAGCAGATAAAGAGTTGGATCAAGTTCTAGAGGACATATGCCTCCCTGGGATTAAGTGGATAACCAATTCAAAGGGTGTCCCAAACCAACTCAAGAGGGGAGACCTCAAGCCAATTGCAAGAGGTTGGCTAGACTTTATTGGGCGTTCCATATTGCCCACTAGCAACCGTTCTGAAGTCACCATCAAGAGAGCAGTGATGATTCATTGCATTATGCATGGAAAAGAAGTGGAGGTCCATCATGTGATTGCTTGTGAGATCTACACAATTGCAAATAAGAATTCCACTGAAGCCAAACTGGCTTACCCAAGCTTGATCTCCTTGCTCTGTAAAGAGGCTGGGGTGAAGATGGGAGTAGATGAGTTCATACCCATTGAACACCCAATCACCAAGAAGTCAATGGAAGGACAAATGCAAGACAACTCTATCAAAAGGAGGGCGCAGGAGTTCCTCCCTGAATTCCCTGAAATTGGCTACTGGGCCAGCCTAGAAGTATCTATCACCAAGTTGCAAGAAACTATGGAGCAACTGAAGGAAGAACAGCAGAATCAGAACTGCATGCTCTGCAAACTGCTGAAGGAACAAGAGAAGCAGGGGCGTGAACTCCAAGAGATGAAACGCCAAAAGCTCTCCTCTCAAGTTGAGGGAGCATTCACTTCTCAAAATCAAGGTTGTTGAGTCCTAACTCTGTGAAAACCTCTATCATTAGGAGCCTATTTTTGCGTTTTTCTCTATTCCTATTTTTATTTTTTTTAGTCTCATCTTATATCTATATTTGAGTCTTGTTCTTAATTCATAATTAATAAAATTTATGCCTTAAAGTTATGAATGTCCTATGAATCCATCACCTCTCTTAAATGAAAAATGCTTTAATCACAAAAGAACAAGAAGTACAGGATTTCGAAAATTATCCTTGAAACTAGTTGAATTAGTTTGATGTGGTGACAATACTTTTTGTTTTCTGAATGAATGCTTGAACAGTGCATATGTCTTTTGAATTTGTTGTTTTAAGAATGTTAAAATTGTTGGCTCTTGAAAGAATGATGGAAAAGGAAAACTGTTATTGAGGATCTGAAAAATCATCAAAGTGATTCTTGAAGCAAGAAAAAAAGCAGTGAAAAAAAAATTCGAAAAAAAAGAAGAAAAGAAAAAAATAAAGTTATGAACCAAGGCCAAAAGAGTGTGCTTAAGAACCCTGGACACCTCTAATTGGGGACTCTAGCAAAGCTGAGTCACAATCTAAAAAGGTTCACCCAATTATGTGTCTGTGGCATGTATGTATCCGGTGGTAATACTGGAAGACAGAGTGCTTTGGGCCACAGCCAAGACTCATACACTAGCTATGTTCAAGAATCATTATACTTAACTAGGAGAATCAATAACACTATCTGAGTTCTGAGTTCTTATAGATGCCAATCATTCTGAACTTCAAGGGATAGAGTGAGATGCCAAAACTGTTCGGAGGCAAAAAGCTACTAGTCCCGCTCATCTAATTGGAGCTATGTTTCCTTGATATTTTGGAGTCTATAGTATATTCTCTTCTTTTTATCCTATTTTGATTTTCAGTTGCTTGGGGACAAGCAACAATTTAAGTTTGGTGTTGTGATGAGCGGATAATTTATACACTTTTTGGCATTGTTTTTAGTATGTTTTTAGTATGATTTAGTTAGTTTTTAGTATATTTTTATTAGTTTCTAGCTAAAATTCACTTTTCTGGACTTTACTATGAGTTTGTGTGTTTTTCTGTGATTTCAGGTATTTTCTGGCTGAAATTGAGGGTCCTGAGCAAAAATCTGATCCAGAGACCAAAAAGGACTGCAGATGCTGTTGGATTCTGACCTCCCTGCACTCGAAGTGGATTTTCTGGAGATACAGAAGCCCAATTGGCGCGCTCTAAACGGCGTTGGAAAGTAGACATCCTGGGCTTTCCAGCAATATATGATAGTCCATACTTTGCCCAAGATTTGATGGCCCAAACCGGCGTGGCAAATCAGCCTCAGAAATCCCAGCGTTTAACGCTGGAACTGGCATAAAACTTGGAGTTAAACGCCCAAACTGGCATGAAAGCTAGCATTTAACTCCAGAAAAGGTCTCTACACGAAAATGCTTCATTGCTCAGCCCAAGCACACACCAAGTGGGCCCGGAAGTGGATTTTTACGTCATTTACTCGTTTCTGTAAACCTTAGGATTACTAGTTCACTATTAATAGGATCTTTTGACATTGTATCTGTACCTCATGACACTTTACACGTTTCTTTGTGTACCTTCCATGGCATGAGTCTCTAAACCCCATGGTTGGGGGTGAGGAGATCTGCTGTGTCTTGATGGATTAATGCAATTACTACTGTTTCTTATTCAATCATGCTTGCTTCCATTCTAAGATATCACTTGCTCTTACCCCGGATGAATGTGATGATCCGTGACACTCATCATCATTCTCAACTATGAACGTGTGCCTGACAACCACCTCCGTTCTATCTTAGATTAAGTAGATATCTCTTGGATTCTTTAATCGGGATCTTCGTGGTATAAGCTAGAACTGATGGCGGCATTCAAGAGAATCCGGAAGGTCTAAACCTTGTCTGTGGTATTCTGAGTAGGATTCAATGACTGAATGACTGTGACGTGCTTTAAACTCCTAGCAGGCGGGGCATTAGTGACAGACGCAAAAGAATCGATGGATTCTATTCCGGCCTGACCGAGAACCGACAGCTGATTAGCCATGCTGTGACAGAGCATAGGAACATTTTCACTGAGAGGATGGGAGGTAGCCACTGACAACGGTGAAACCCTACATACAGCTTGCCATGGAAGGAGCCTTGCGTGTTTGATGAAGAAGACAGTAGGAAAGCAGAGATTCAGAAGATGGAGCATCTCCAAAACCCCAACCTATTCTCCATTACTGCAATACAAGTAACCATTTCATATTCTTTTGCTTTTTACAATCAATCCTGATAATTTCTGATATCCTGACTAAGATTTACAAGATAACCATAGCTTGCTTCAAGCCGACAATCTCCGTGGGATCGACCCTTGCTCACGCAAGGTATTACTTGGACGACCCAGTGCACTTGCTGGTTAGTTGTGTGGGATTGCAAAAGTGTGATTGCAATTTCGTGCACCAATCGTCAAAGGAAAAACTGTGAGGCTTTGTGTGCCAAAGGGGACAATATCGTGCTAGCAGGTGGTATGGGCTGTTATAGATAGTATCAGAGCCGGAGCCCGGATCGATGTGCCAGCGAGGGCACTGGGCTCCCTTAAGGGGTGGATTGTAAGGTCCCACATCGGTTGGTGAGGGAGACGAAGCATGCCTTATAAGGGTGTGGATACCTCTTCCTGGCATGACGCATTTTGATGTGTGAGTGTGGGGGGCTTTGGCTTTCATCCCTCTCGTCAAAGGCAAAACCATGAGGCCTTGTGTGCCAAAGCGGACAATATCGTACTAGCGGTTGGTCTGGACTGTTACAGATGGTATCAGAACCAGAGCCTAGATCGATGTGGCAGCGAGGGCACTAGGCTCCCTTAGGGGGGTTGTTTGTAAGGTCCCACATTGGTTAAGGAGTGGAACGAAGCATGCCTTATAAGGCTGTGGATACCTCTCCCTAGCATGATGCATTTTGATGAGTATGGAGGGCTTCGGCTATCATCCCTATCGTTAAAGGCAAAATCGTGAGGCCTTGTGTGCCAAAGCGGACAATATCATGCTAGCAAGTGGTCTGAGCTATTACAGATGGTATCAGAGCCGGAGCCCGGATCGATGTGCCAGCGAGGGCGCTGGACTGCCTTAAGGAAGTGCATTGTAAGGTCCCACATCAGTTGGGGAGGGAAACAAAGCATGCCTTATAAGGTTGTAGATACCTCTCTCTAACATGACGCGTTTTGACGAGTGAGTGTGGGGGGCTTCGGCTATCATCCCTATCGTCAAAGGCAAAACCGTGAGGCCTTGTGTGTCAAAGCAGACAATATCGTGCTAGCGGGTGGTTTGGCTTGTTACAGATGGTATCAAAGTCGGAGCCCGGATCGATGTGCCAGCGAGGGCGCTGGGCTCCCTTAGGGGGGTGGATTGTAAGGTCTCACATCGGTTGGAGAGGGAAAGGAAGCATGCTTTATAAGGGTGTGGATACCTCTCCCTAGCATGACGCGTTTTGATGAGTGAGTGTGGGGATCTTCGGCCTTCATCCCTATCGTCAAAGCCAAAACCGTGAGGCATTGTGTCTCAAAGCTGACAATATTATGCTAGCGGGTGGTCTGGGCTGTTACACAATGTCTACTCATCCAAGTTAGACACCAACTCAGCCCAAATACTCACCAAGTGGGCCCAGAAGTAGATTTTCGCAACTTTCTGCTTAGTTTATCTCATTTTTGTAATTTTTAATTATTAGATTAGTATATATAGGAGAAGATTACCCATGTTTACGATCTTCAGCCTCCAAAAACTTATCACATATTATTTTTGTACAGTATGAGCGGCTAAACCTCCTAGGTTAAGGATATGAGCTCTACTCATTCCTATGGATTAATATTATTACTTTTCTACTCTCATATATGTTTGATTCCATTCTATGATTATTGTCGTTCTTCATCATTATGAATCTGCGGTGGAATGAGAGTATGACCCCTTATTCTACATGAGTTCCTTACGAGTCCTGACCCGGATAGTATTGAGCTACAGCTTGAGAGTACATCGCAGGTTCCAACAAGTTATTTGGGCTAATTGGGATACGTGACATAAAATCTTGTTAGTCATGGGTAATTGAGGTCCCTGTGGCATTAAGGCTAGAATACTGAGCATCATTCTCTGATCTAGAAGATCCGGCCTTATTTGTGACATTTTGAGTAGGATCACTAGAGATTGAATTGCATGAGCTTCACCCTCTTCCAGATTGAACTACCATGACTGGTGTTTGGTTTGGATCAAAGGAGATTAATGACCACTACCCCTGGCTTAATTACTTACAACCTTGCCATTGGATGAATTACTCATTGTTAAAGTAGTCAGTAAGAAGTATTAATCCAGAAGAACCAGCATCTCCGATGCCTTAACTGATTTCTTACTATTGTTTTTACGTCAATTTTCTTTATTGCTTCCGTTTTTGTTCTGTTTATGCGCCTACAACAATAACAATCAATTTCCTATTCACCTGACTAATATTTGCATGATAACTACATCTTGCTCAATCTGACAATCCTCGCGGGATCGACCCTCACTCACCTGAGGTATTACTTGGACGACCCGGTGCACTTGTCGGTTCAGTTGTGCGAGTTCTAATTTCGCGCATAACTCTCTCCATTATTTTTTCTTAGCACAAAACATCAAACAAAATTAACCACACCATGTGGTAAACAGAAAGGCAAAGAAGAAAGAATAGGATGAGTTTTATTTTTATTATTTTTTTAAAAGATCTATACATATTTTTTTCAAAAAAAATAAAATAAAAAAAGAAAAATAATAAAAAACGAAAATAAAATAAAATATAAAGGAAAACAAAAATAAAAGAAAGATAAAATAAAGAAAATAAACTGAATAATTAAGAAAATAAAATAACTAATAAGCAAAAAGGAGTATAAAATTTGAACTCAAAAAGTAAAATAATTAGGAAAAATAAAACAACTAAAGGGACACCAAACTTAATTTCAGAAATTAAGGAAGAATTTTAAATAAGATAGAACCAAAGTTTCGAAAATTAAAGAAAGAAATAAAATGAAATTAAAGCAAAAAGTGCCTAATCTAAGAAGTCAAACAACCAGTAGTTGTCAATCACAGTCAATCTCCGGCAACAGCGCCAAAAATTTGGTAGCGGATTTCACAATCCACAACTAAACTTACAAGTGCACCGGGTCGTACCAAGTAATACCTGAGGTGAGTGAGAGTCGATCCCACGAGGATTGATGGACTGAGCAACAATAGTCAAATGATTTCTTAGTCAGGCAGGCAGAAAGTGATGTTTTGGGGGTTGTAAATTGCATTAAATAGTAAGTCAGTGAGTAGAGAACGCAACAGTAGAATTGATGTGAAATATATATGAGAAAATAGTTAAGGTATCAGAGATGTTTATTCTTCCAGATTAAGTTTTCTTACCAACTAATTTAATCATGCAAGATTCATTTCGTGGCAAACTGTTAGTGACTAAACCCTAATGTCTTATTGATTTAGTCTCCTCTAACCTAGTTAACCGCCAATGTCTTGGTCACTTAATTTTGATTAGAGGGTTAAGTTCAATTCTAGTTTATAGCCATAAAAACCCTAATTACCCAGATATAAAAGGATTACATGTCACGTATCCCATTAAGTCCAAGTAATCAGCAATTTAGGAGGAATTTACTTTCAAGATGTTGTCCAAGTGAGATAACCCTTCCAAGAACCATATGAACATATATAGAATGAGGGTTATTCTTCCGATCTACTCAGATTCATAGAATGAAGAACGAAAGTAATCCTTGAAACTGAATCAAAAAACTTGGTGCGGAATTTCTAAATCCACAAACTAACTGGCAAGTGCACTGGGTCGTACCAAGTAATACCTCAGGTGAGCGAGGGTCGATCCCACGAGGAGTGATGGACTGAGCAATAATAGTCGAATGATTTCTTAGTCATGCAAGTAAAATGTGATGTTTTGGGGTTCAAAAGCATTGAACAGTTATTCAGAGAGTAAGAAAGCAAACAGTATGATTGGTGTGAAATATATGGGAGAAGGCAGTTAAGGTATCGGAGATGTTTATTCTTCCAGATTAAGTTTTCTTACCAACTATTTTAATCATGCAAGATTCATTTCATGGCAAACTGTCTGTGACTAAACTCTAATGTCTTACTGGGTTTATTCTCCTCTAACCTAGTTAACCGCCAATGTCTTGGTCACTTAATTTCGTTTAGAGGGTTAAGTTCAATTTTAGTTTATAGCCACAAAAACCCTAATTACGCAGATATAAAAGGATTATATGTCATGTATCCCGTTAACCCCAAATAATTAAAAACTTTAGGCGGAATTTACTTTCAAGCAATTGTTCAAGTGAGATAAGTCTTCCAAGAATCACAAGAACGCATATAGAATAAGGATTATTCTTCCAATCTACTCAGATTCATAAGATGAAGAATAAAATTAATCCTTGAAACTGAATCAATACATTAATTAAATAAAAAAACAATAGTCTTAATCCATAGAAATAAACAAAGCTCCTAACCTTAACTGAGAGGTTTACTGGCTCATGCTTCAGAGAGAAAACTAGGGTTTAGAAAATGTGAAAGTGTCAAAGCGAGAAGATGATGAGAGAAGAGCTCCCCCCTAAAGGCTGAATCTTTTCTCTTTTATATCTACCTTAATTTGATTTGAAACTAAAATAAAATAATAAATTTTAAACCTAAAAGATTGTGTTTGTAAATAAAAATACGCAAAACAAAATAAAATATAATAAATATGGCCCAAATCTAACTAATGAAGCCCTTCCCTTAAATTTGGATCCGTGCTACTGGCTTTAAATGCCAGAACTGGCATTTAGCACTGCTGAAGGCAAAAAGCCTTCATTCGTTGTTGTCTTCCCGGCGCTAAACGTCAGGCTCAGCATTTAGCGCCCCACAAGGCAGTGACGCCAGAAGAAAAGTATAGACTATTATACATCGTTGGAAAGCTCTGGAAGTTGGATTTTTAATGCTGCTAAAACTGCATCAATTGGACCTCTTTAGCTCAAGTTATGAACATTGGAGTGCGAGGAGGTCAGGGTTGACAGCATCTACTTTCTTCCTTTTTCTTCTGCATGAACTCTACCAAACTCGCCCAGATTTTTTCTAAAATTAATAAAACCATAATGCGCATCAAAGTACCATCCAAATAGGCTTCAAACACTAAAATCTAAAATAATAAGAAAATAAGGAAAAGATGTTCACGCATCACAACACTAAACTTGAATTGTTGCTTGTCCTCAAGCAATTAAAAACAATATAGGACTGAGAAGAGAAATTTCTTAAGACTTGACTATTCATTTAAACTCCTGTTCATTCACCGAGTAGGATTGATGAGACTGTGATCCTAAATAGTTTCGGCATCTCATGATCCTTTGAAGCTCAGAAAATATCAATGTCCTTTAGAACTAGAACTTAGATAATATTATGAATTCTCTTCTTTTTTAACCTTTGATTAATCCTTGAACACAACTTTTTCTTATCTTTTCTTTGGTGATTTTCACCTTGAGCCTAGCTGTGACTCTAAATGTTTTGTCTCAAGCCTAACTTGATACAAAAATACCACAAGCACTTAACTGGAGAACTCGTTGAGTTCTAATTTTTCTTTTAATTTCTCCTAGTCAGTGGTGCTCAGAAACTTTGGCATACTCTATAATTGCACTTGGTCTCGACTCTTAGTGCTCTGTCTCAAGAATTCCTTGACACATTCACACCACAAGCATATGGCTAGGAAAATAACTCTTTGAGCTTTTGATCATATTTGACCTTCCTAAACATTGATGCTCAGAGCCTTGGGCCTTGCCTTTTTATTATTTTCTTTTTCTTTTTTTGTTTGTTTGTTTTGCTTCAAGGATTAACTTCTTGTTTATTTTAGAGAATCCATAATACTTATCTAAATTCCTGTACCTCAAGAATCAACACTCTTAACTTTAATATCAATTATACACTATTCAATTCATAATACATGAGACCTCTTTTCAAAACAAGCATAACATTTTTAAAGATAATTTAGTAGAACTATTTCTTCTAAATAGGATCATGCAAAAAAAACACTAATAAGCACTAGCAAATAGGAGATAAGTAATATAAGAACTGAAAAGGTTATTATTGGTTATGAGAAAAGTATATTTTTGGGTTTTTGAAAGGGTTGAACAAGGAATTTAAATGGTAAAAGAAGTAGACTAATAACTAGAAAAGCTCTTGGCAAGGTATGAGAACTAGATGTCCTATCCTAGTTATCCTTATCAATTGTGATAAGAAATGTTCGTTGCTCCCACTTCGTCAACCTCTAACTATGAACGTATGTCAAGCGGATAAATCAATTTGATTCCTGATGAGCGGATATTTTGTACGCTTTTTGGGAGTAATTTCATGTAGATTTTAGCATGTTTCAGTTAGTTTTTAGTAAAATAATATTAGTTTTTAGGCAAAAATCATATTTCTGGACTTTACTATGAGTGTGTGTATTTTTCTGTGATTTCAGGTATTTTCTGACTGAAATTGAGGGAGCTGAGCAAAAATCTGACTTAGGCTGAAAAAGGACTGCTGATGCTGTTGGATCCTGACCTCCCTGCACTCGAAATAGATTTTCTGGAGCTACAGGAGTCCAATTGGCGCGCTCTCAACGGCGTTGGAAAGTAGACATCCAGGGCTTTCCAGCAATATATAATAGTCCATACTTTGCGCAAGGAACGTAACATGGCGTTGAACGCCAAGTTCATGCTGCTGTCTGGAGTTAAACGCCAGAAAAACGTCATGATCCGGAGTTGAACACCCAAAACACGTCATAACCTGGATTTTAACGCCAAGAAAGGCCTCCACTCGTGGATAGCTTTAGTCTCAGCCCCAGCACACACCAAGTGGGCCCCAGAAGTGGATTTCTGCACCAATTATCTTAGTTTACTCATATTTTGTAAACCTAGGTTACTAGTTTACTATTTAAACAACTTTTACAGACATTTCTTGTACCTCATGACATTTTCAGATCTGAATTACATACTTTTTGACGGCATGAGTCTCTAAACTCCATTGTTGGGGGTGAGGAGCTCTGCAGCGTCTCGATGATTTAATACAATTCCTTTGTTTTCCATTCAAACACACTTGTTCTTATCCAAGATGTTTATTCGCGCTTAATTGTGAAGAAGGTGATGATCCGTGACACTCATCACCTTCCTCAACCCATGAACGTGTGCTTGACAACCACCTCCGTTCTACATCAGATTGAATGAATATCTCTTAGATTCCCCAACAGAATCTTCGTGGTATAAGCCGGATTGATGGCGGCATTCATGAGAATCCGGAAAGTCTAAACCTTGTCTGTGGTATTCCGAGTAGGATTCTGGGATTGAATGACTGTGACGTGCTTCAAACTCCTGAGGGTTGGGCGTTAGTGACAGACGCAAAAGAATCAATGGATTCTATTCCAACCTGATTGAGAACCGACAGATGATTAGCCGTGCTGTGACAGAGCATAGGAACATTTTCACTGAGAGGATGGGAAGTAGCCACTGACAACGGTGACACCCTACATAGAGCTTGCCATGGAAGGAATCTGCGTGTGAGAAGAGGATTTCAAGGAAAAGTTGAAGTCAAAGGACAAAGCATCTCCAAAACTCCAACACATTCTCCATTACTGCACACAAGTAACGCTAATACTCTTTATTATTCCAACTTACAATTTTAAGTAGTTTGGCTTTTTACAAGTAAAATCCAATTAATCCTATTGACCTCCTGACTAAGATTAATAAAATAAACATTGATTGCTTCAAGCCAATAATCTCCGTGGGATCGACCCTTGCTCACGTAAGGTATTACTTGGACGACCCAGTGCACTTGCTGGTTAGTTGAACGAAGTTGATCTTGGACCAGGTTCTATTATCATATTCTATAAAGAGATACAATTTCGTCCACCAAGTTTTTGGCGTCGTTGCCGGGGATTATTGAGTTTGGACAATTGAAGGCTTATTTTATTTCTTAGATGAGGAATAATTTATTTTTATTTTTATTGTTATAGAGTCATTAAATCTTGATAGGATAGTTTCTTTTCAAAATTTTTCTTTTTAAAATTTATTATTTTTCTTTTAATTGATTGCTAATTTTCGTGAGTTTAGTGTCTTGTTCTAAGTTTGGTGTTAATTGCATATTTTATATTTTCTCTAAAAATTCTCGTGTTGAGTTTTCTTGGTTCTTCCTTGATTTTCAAGTTGTTCTTGGTAATTGGTTATACCCTTTGGAACCTTTTTCAAAAATAATTTTTCTTGGATTGAATCTTGTACCAAACTCTAAGTTTGGTGTTTTCTTGTTAAGTTTTCTTTAATTTTCGAAAATTTATTTTGATTCTCTAAAAATTTTAAGTTTGGTGTTCTTTCTTTTGTTCTCGGTGTTCTTGTGAATCTTCAAGGTGTTCTTGAAGTTTTTCTTGTGTCTTGATCTTAAAATTTTTAAGTTTGGTGTTCCTTGGTGTTTTTCCCTCCAAAAATTTTCGAAAATAAGGAACATTGGATCTAAAAATTTTAAGTCTTGTGTCTTTTGTGTGTTTTTCTCTTTCATCATAAAATTCAAAATTCAAAAAAAAAATTTATTTTCTAACCAATTTTAAAAACTACTTTTTCGAAATTTTTAATATAAAATCCAAATTTCAATTTCAAATTTTTTCGAAAAATTTTCACAAAGTATTTTCAAAATATTTTTTTTATATATATATATTCCATTTTATTTATTCCACAATCCTTTATAAACAAATAACTCTATTGTTCAATCCAACATGGAAGCACCTATGAATGAACAATCCAAGAGGACTCTGGGGTCATATGCTAACCCCACTACTGCTTCATATGGGAGTAGTATCTGTATACCCTCCATTGGAGTTAGTAGCTTTGAGCTGAATCCTCAGCTCATTATCATGGTGCAGCAAAACTGCCAGTATTCCGGTCTTCCACATGAAGAACCTACAGAGTTTCTGGCACAATTTCTGCAAATTGCTGATACAGTACATGATAAGGAAGTAGATCAGGGTGTCTATAGACTATTACTGTTTCCATTTGCTGTAAAAGATCAAGCTAAGAGGTGGTTAAATAACCAGCCTAAGAACAGCATAAAAACATGGAAACAGCTGTCAGAAAAATTCCTGAATCACTATTTCCCTCCCAAACGGATGACATAGCTAAGGCTAAACATCCAAGGCTTCAAACAAGGAGATCATGAATCCCTTTATGATGCTTGGGAGAGATACAGAGAGATGCTAAGAAAATGCCCCTCTGAAATGTTTTCAGAATGGGTGCAATTAGACATCTTCTACTATGGGCTTACAGAAAAAGCTCAGATTTCTCTAGACCACTCAGCTGGTGGATCTATACACATGAGAAAAACAATTGAAGAAGCTCAAGAGCTTATTGATACAGTTGCCAGAAATCAGCATCTGTACCTAAGCAGTGAATCCTCTATGAAAGAAGAAGCTAAAAAAGTAACTGTAGAACTCAGTCCAGTGGATCAGGCTAATGAATTCAATCAGCAATTAGATTTTCTAACTCAGCAACTAGCCGAATTCAAGAAAATATTACAGGAAACAAGAATGGCTAACAGGAACATGGAAGTGCAATTAAAGCAGACAGAAAAGCAACTGTCAAAACAAATAACAGAAGAATGCCAAGCAGTTCAATTAAGAAATGGAAAAACATTAAATACCTCACTTCAAAGCAGCAGGAAACCAAGAAATGAACAAGAGGATACTAAAAATCCCTCTGAGGACAATCAGAGCCCAGAGAGGAATAATGCTGGCGCTGAACGCCCAGCCCATGCTCATTCCTGGCGTTCAACGCCAGAAACAAGCATGGATCTGGCGTTGAACGCCCAAAAGGGACATGGTTCTGGCGTTCAAACGCCAGTAACAAACAAGGAGATGGCGTCTAACGCCACTCCAGCTTCCACTCCTAGCATTCAAATGCCAGTGGGTGATCAGTCACATACAAGTGCTGACCTTTCTAAAAAGGCTTCCCAACCCACTTCTGTAGGTAATAAACCTGCAGCAACTAAGGTTGAGGAATACAAAGCCAAAATGCCTTATCCTCAAAAACTCCGCCAAGCGGAACAGGATAAGCAATTTGCCCGCTTTGCAGACTATCTCAGGACTCTTGAAATAAAGATTCCGTTTGCAAAAGCACTTGAGCAAATACCTTCTTATGCTAAGTTCATGAAAGAAATCTTAAGTCATAAGAAGGATTGGAGGGAAACTGAAAAAGTCTACCTCACTGAAGAATGCAGTGCAGTCATTCTGAAAAACTTACCTGAGAAGCTTAAAGATCCTGGGAGCTTTATGATACCATGCACATTAGAGGGTAATTGTACCAAGCAAGCTTTATGTGATCTTGGGGCAAGTATCAACTTAATACCTGCATCTACTATCAGAAAGCTTGGTTTAACTGAAGAAATTAAACCAACCAGGATATGTCTTCAACTTGCTGATGGCTCCATTAAGTACCCATCAGGCGTGATTGAGCACATGATTGTCAAGGTTGGGCCGTTCGCCTTTCCTACTGACTTTGTGGTGCTGGAAATGGAGGAGCACAAGAGTGCAACTCTCATTCTAGGAAGACCTTTCCTAGCAACTGGCCGAACCCTCATTGATGTCCAAAAAGGGGAAGTGACCTTGAGAGTCAATGAGGAGGAGTTCAAGTTGAATGTTGTCAAAGCAATGCAACATCCAGACACCCAAAATGACTGCATGAGTGTTGACATTATTGATTCTCTGGTAAGAGAGGTCAATATGGCTGAGAGTTTGGAATCAGAGCTAGAGGACATCTTTAAAGATGTTCAGCCTGATTTGGAGGAGTCAGAGAAGATAATAGAACCTCTGAAAATCCCTCAAGAAGAGGAGAAACCTCCAAAACCCGAACTCAAACCATTACCACCATCCCTGAAATATGCATTTCTGGGAGAAGGTGATACCTTCCCTGTAATTATAAGCTCTACCTTAGAGCCACAGGAAGAGGAAGCACTGATTCAAGTGCTAAGGACACACAAGACAGCTCTTGGGTGGTCCATCAGTGATCTTAAGGGCATTAGCCCAGCCAGATGCATGCATAAGATCCTATTGGAAGGTGACGCCAAGCCTGTGGTCCAACCACAGAGGCGGCTGAACCCAGCCATGAAGGAAGTGGTGCAGAAGGAGGTCACTAAATTACTAGAGGCTGGGATTATTTATCCTATTTCTGACAGCCCCTGGTGAGCCCTGTCCAAGTTGTCCCAAAGAAAGGAGGCATGACAGTGGTTCATAATGAGAAAAATGAACTGGTTCCTACAAGAACAGTTACAGGGTGGCGTATGTGCATTGATTATAGAAGGCTCAATACAGCCACCAGAAAGGATCATTTTCCTTTACCATTCATAGACCAGATGCTAGAAAGACTAGCAGGTCATGAATACTACTGCTTCCTGGATGGATATTCAGGTTATAATCAAATTGCAGTAGATCCCCAGGATCAGGAGAAAACGGCGTTCACATGCCCATCTGGAGTATTTGCATACAGAAGGATGCCATTTGGCCTGTGCAATGCACCTGCAACCTTTCAGAGGTGCATGCTCTCCATTTTCTCTGATATGGTGGAAAAATTTCTGGAAGTCTTCATGGATGACTTTTCAGTATTTGGAGACTCATTCAGCTCCTGCCTTAACCATTTAGCACTTGTTCTAAAAAGATGCCAAGAGACTAACCTGGTTTTAAACTGGGAAAAATGTCATTTTATGGTGACTGAAGGAATTGTCCTTGGGCACAAAATTTCGAACAAGGGAATAGAGATGGATCAAGCTAAGGTAGAAGTAATTGAAAAATTACCACCACCTGCTAATGTTAAGGCAATCAGAAGCTTTCTGGGGCATGCAGGATTCTATAGGAGGTTTATAAAGGATTTTTCAAAAATCGCCAAACCTCTGAGCAACCTGCTAGCTGCAGACACGCCATTTATCTTTGATGAAGAGTGTCTGCAGGCATTTGAGACTCTGAAAGCTAAATTGGTTACAGCACCAATCATCTCTGCACCAGACTGGACATTACCATTTGAACTGATGTGTGATGCCAGTGACCATGCCATTGGTGCAGTGTTGGGACAAAGGCATGACAAGCTTCTGCACGTCATTTACTATGCCAGCCGTGTGCTAAATAATGCACAGAAGAATTATACAACCACAGAAAAAGAGCTACTTGCAGTGGTTTACGCCATTGACAAATTCAGATCCTACTTAGTAGGATCAAAAGTGATTGTGTACACTGATCATGCTGCTCTTAAATATCTACTCACAAAGCAGGATTCAAAACCCAGACTCATCAGATGGGTGCTGCTTCTGCAAGAGTTTGATATAGAAATAAGAGACAGAAAAGGGACAGAAAATCAAGTAGCAGATCACCTGTCCCGAATAGAACCAGTGGAAGGGGCGTCCCTCCCTCTCACTGAAATTTCTGAAACCTTTCCGGATGAGCAACTACTGGCCATCCAGGAAGTGCCATGGTTTGCAGACATTGCAAACTACAAGGCAGTAAGATTCATACCCAAAGAGTATAGTAAGGTGCAATCAAAGAAATTAATCACAGATGCAAAGTACTATCTTTGGGATGAACCATATCTCTTTAAGAGATGTGCAGACGGAGTAATCCGTAGATGTGTGCCTAAAGAAGAAGCACAGAAGATCCTTTGGCATTGCCATGGATCACAGTATGGAGGACATTTTGGAAGTGAACGAACAGCCACAAGAGTCCTCCAAAGTGGCTTCTACTGGCCCACTCTCTATAAAGACTCCCGAGCATTTGTGCTTAACTGTGATAGTTGCCAAAGATCAGGCAACCTGCCTCACAGTTATGCCATGCCTCAACAAGGAATCTTGGAGATTGAGTTGTTTGATGTATGGGGCATTGACTTCATGGGACCTTTCCCACCATCATACTCAAACACCTATATTCTGGTGGCAGTGGATTATGTATCCAAATGGGTGGAGGCTATTGCAACACCCACTAATGACACTAAAACAGTGTTAAAATTCCTCCAGAAACATATCTTCAGCAGATTTGGTATCCCTAGAGTATTAATCAGTGATGGGGGCACTCATTTCTGTAATAAACAGCTCTACGCTGCTCTAGTACGTTATGGAGTCAACCACAGGGTGGCTACTCCATATCACCCACAAACTAATGGGCAGGCTGAAGTCTCAAATAGAGAACTTAAAAGAATCCTGGAACGGACTGTAATTAACCGTAGAAAGGATTGGGCAAGAAGCTTGGATGATGCTCTGTGGGCATACAGAACAGCATTTAAGACCCCTATAGGGACCTCTCCATACCAGCTTGTGTATGGAAAGGCATGTCACTTGCCAGTGGAACTGGAACACAAGGCCTACTGGGCAACCAGATTCCTAAACCTTGATGCCAAGTTAGCTGGAGAAAAACGATTGCTCCAGTTAAATGAGCTAGAGGAATTTAGACTCAATGCTTTTGAAAATGCGAAAATTTACAAGGAAAAAGCAAAAAGATGGCATGATAAGAAATTGTCATCCAGAGTCTTTAAACCAGGACAGAAAGTTCTGCTATTCAACTCTAGGCTCAGATTATTCCCTGGGAAGTTAAAATCCCGGTGGAGAGGTCCATATGTAATCACAAGTGTATCACCATATGGATACATAGAACTTCAGGATAGTGACTCTAACAAAAAGTTCATTGTCAATGGACAAAGAGTTAAACACTATCTTGAAGATAATTTCGAGCAAGAATGCTCAAGACTGAGATTACATTGAAGATCAGTGACAGTCCAGCTAAGGACATTAAAGAAGCGCTTGCTGGGAGGCAACCCAGCCATTTACAAAGTTTATTTACTAATTAAATAAATTTTCTTTTCTTTACAGGTTTAAGTCCAAGTATCTTCAAAGGTGAATTAGCAATTGGTTGAAGTCACAGAGTTACAGGGAAATTTGGAAGCTCACTGGCGTGAAAAAGCCAGTAAGAAATACTTTGGGCATTAAACACCCAAAAGAAGCACCCACTGGGCGTTTAACGCCAGTAAGGGTAGCTATCTGGGCGTTAAACGCCAGAAAGGAGCATCTTCTGGGCGTTAAACGCCAGAAAGATGCACCTTCTGGGCGTTTAACGCCAATCTGCTAGCATTCTGGGCGTTTAGAAAAACGCCCAGTAAAGAAGGACTTCCTGGCGTTCAACGCCAGAAAGAAGCATCACATGGGCGTTGAACGCCCAGGAGAAGCAACTTGTGGGCGTTAAACGCCCAAACCATGCACCATGCGGGCGTTTAACGCCAGGATGGTGGGAGGAGGTACAATTTCGTTTTTCTTTACAATTTTTCAAAATTTTTAAGTTTCAATTCATGATTTCTTGCATAAACATGTTTCAAAATGTCATCCTTCAAAATCAAATTGGTTTTCTAAGAACCCTAATTTCTAAAATCCCTCTTTCAAAAATATCAAATGTATCTTAATTCATAAACACAAATCTTTTTCCAACCCAATTCTTTTTCAAATATTTTTAATTTCTTCTCATATCTTTTTCAACTCATCTTATCTTTATGTGAAAATGCCTTTCCTTCTACTCCTCTCCTTTCCTTTCTTTTGCTTGAGGACAAGCAAACCTCTAAGTTTGGTGTGATTTGCCATGATCACTGAGCTAAAACTCATTAAGATCATGGCACCTAAGAGAACAGGAAGAGCAAGGATGTGAACTTAAGGGAGCTGAAGCGTCAGAAATTTATTCTTGAAGGCACCCCACAGACTAGAGGAACATCCACTTCCCAAAATACAGGTTGTTAAGTTCTAATTCCAGCTTTAACTCTGTGATAGTATTATTATAGGATTTTACCTTAGGAGATATTTAGTTTATCTATTTTGATTTTATTTCCATTTAAGCTATAATTTATTTTTCTCATCATCATCAGGCATGAATAAAGTAGTAGATTTTTTTTAGAATAAAGAAGTAATTTATATTTTCGAGTTCTTAATAATAAAATTTATAATTAATTATATGTGGTGGCAATACTTTTTGTTCTCTGAATGAATGCTTGAACAGTGCATAAATTGTACTTTGAATTTGATGAATATTGGCTCCTGAAAGGATGAGGAACACGAAAAATATTATTGATGATCTGAAAAATCATGAAATTGATTCTTGAAGCAAGAAAAAGCAGTTCAAAAAAAAAAAAAAAAACAAGCCATGAGCACTAGCCAAGAGTAAAAAAAGGGATCCAAGGCTTTGAGCATCAATGGATAGGAGGGCCTAAGGAAATAAAATCCAGGCCTAAGCGGCTAAACCAAGCTGTCCCTAACCATATGCTTGTGGCATGCAGGTCCAAGTTATAAGCTTGAGACTGAGTGGTTAAAGTCGTGATCCAAAGCAAAAGAGTGTGCTTAAGAGCTCTGGACACCACTGACTGGGGACTCTAGCAAAGCTGAGTCACAATCTGAAAAGGTTCACCCAGTTATGTGTCTGTGGCATTTATGTATCCGGTGGTAATATTGGAAAACAAAGTGCTTAGGGCCACGGCCAAGACTCATAAAATAACTGTGTTCAAGAATCAACATACTACACTAGGAGAGTCAATAATACTATCTGAATTCCGAGTTCCTAAGGATGCCAATCATTCTGAAATTCAAAAGATACAGGGGGATGCCAAAACTGTTCAGAGACAAAAAGCTACAAGCCCCGCTCATCTAATAAGAATCTAAGCTTCATTTAAAACTCTAAAATATTATTACTTCTTAACTTCTGTTAGAACCTATTTTATTCATCTAGTTGCTTGAGGACAAGCAACAGTTTAAGTTTGGTGTTGTGATGAGCGGATATTTTGTACGCTTTTTGGGAGTAATTTCATGTAGATTTTAGCATGTTTCAGTTAGTTTTTAGTAAAATAATATTAGTTTTTAGGCAAAAATCATATTTCTGGACTTTACTATGAGTGTGTGTATTTTTCTGTGATTTCAGGTATTTTCTGACTGAAATTGAGGGAGCTGAGCAAAAATCTGACTTAGGCTGAAAAAGGACTGCTGATGCTGTTGGATCCTGACCTCCCTGCACTCGAAATGGATTTTCTGGAGCTACAGGAGTCCAATTGACGCGCTCTCAACGGCGTTGGAAAGTAGACATCTAGGGCTTTCCAGCAATATATAATAGTCCATACTTTGCGCAAGGAACGTAACATGGCGTTGAACGCCAAGTTCATGCTGCTGTCTGGAGTTAAACGCCAGAAAAATGTCATGATCCGGAGTTGAACGCCCAAAACACGTCATAACCTGGATTTTAATGCCAAGAAAGGCCTCCACTCGTGGATAGCTTTAGTCTCAGCCCCAGCACACACCAAGTGGGCCCCAGAAGTGGATTTCTGCACCAATTATCTTAGTTTACTCATATTCTGTAAACCTAGGTTACTAGTTTACTATTTAAACAACTTTTACAGACATTTCTTGTACCTCATGACATTTTCAGATCTGAATTACATACTTTTTGACGGCATGAGTCTCTAAACTCCATTGTTGGGGGTGAGGAGCTCTGCAGCGTCTCGATGATTTAATACAATTCCTTTGTTTTCCATTCAAACACACTTGTTCTTATCCAAGATGTTTATTCGCGCTTAATTGTGAAGAAGGTGATGATCCGTGACACTCATCACCTTCCTCAACCCATGAACGTGTGCTTGACAACCACCTCCGTTCTACATCAGATTGAATGAATATCTCTTAGATTCCCCAACAGAATCTTCGTGGTATAAGCCGGATTGATGGCGGCATTCATGAGAATCCGGAAAGTCTAAACCTTGTCTGTGGTATTCCGAGTAGGATTCTGGGATTGAATGACTGTGACGTGCTTCAAACTCCTGAGGGTTGGGCGTTAGTGACAGACGCAAAAGAATCAATGGATTCTATTCCAACCTGATTGAGAACCAACAGATGATTAGCCGTGCTGTGACAGAGCATAGGAACATTTTCACTGAGAGGATGGGAAGTAGCCACTAACAACGGTGACACCCTACATAGAGCTTGCCATGGAAGGAATCTGCGTGTGAGAAGAGGATTTCAAGGAAAAGTTGAAGTCAAAGGACAAAGCATCTCCAAAACTCCAACACATTCTCCATTACTGCACACAAGTAACGCTAATACTCTTTATTATTCCAACTTACAATTTTAAGTAGTTTGGCTTTTTACAAGTAAAATCCAATTAATCCTATTGACCTCCTGACTAAGATTAATAAAATAAACATTGATTGCTTCAAGCCAATAATCTCCGTGGGATCGACCCTTACTCACGTAAGGTATTACTTGGACGACCCAGTGCACTTGCTGGTTAGTTGAATGAAGTTGATCTTGGACCAGGTTCTATTATCATATTCTATAAAGAGATACAATTTCGTCCACCAATTCCTCAAGTCCTAGTCAATTCTTAAGGAAAGACTAGAGTTATTAGAATTCAAATCAACTAGCAAACACAGCAATTATCAATCAACAAATGAGTTTGACAACTCAAGTATCTCTAATTACTCAACCAAAGCTAAGAGTGTAAAAAGCTAAATTGAAATCATCAATATGAAATACCTCAAATTGCATTAAATAGAGCAATCAAATCTAACATGAGAATTCATAAACCAAGTAGCAACATCAGATAATCAACAGGGGAAAATCAATAAACTAGAGTACTAGAAGAATTAAAAGTAGAAGAGAAATCCTAAATCTTAAAACCTAAGAGAGAGGAGAGAGCCTCTCTCCCTACAAACTACATCTAAAACCTAAAATTATGAATAATGAGATGTGAATGATGATTCCCTCCCCCCATTCTGCCTCACTCCCGGCCTCTAATATGTGTGTTTTAGGCTTGAAACTGGGCCAAAAAGCGCCCAGAAATCGCTTGCAACTTCTGCACGTGGCGCACATCACGCGTACGCGTGGGTCACGCATGCGCGTCGTTTGGCGAAATCCCTTATCACGCATACGCGTCAGTCACGCGTACGCATCGCTCGTCTTTTGCACTGACGCGTACGCGTCACGTCCCGCTGGTCAGCTTCGTTATTCCTTTGTGTTCCTTCCATTTTTGCAAGCTTCCTCTCCATTCTCCAAGCCATTCTTGCCCTATAAAGCCTGAAACACTTTAACACATAGATCACGGCATTGAATGGTATATAGAGGGGTTAAAATTTGACAATTTAAAAGCTCTGGAAGCGAGTTTTCAATCATAGCATGAAATCAGGAAGGCAACGTAGAACATATGAATTTTATGAGTAAGTGTAGGAATAATCTGATAAATTCCACTCAATTTAGCACAAAATAAATCATAAAATAGTGGTTTATCATGTACTAAGGAAAATAATGGAGCAAGATCATATGGGTTACTACTCACACCCAAGGAGTGATTCATATTATTATGGATGGAGTAACTACCTGAATTTTGGTTGGAAAAGTCAAGACCAAAGAAACTTCAGTGCTCCATGTTCCATCTATCAAGAACTACATCTCCATATTCATACCAAGAACCATCCTCCTCTTTTTATTCATATCAAGAGCCACTATCTCCTTTTTATACAAAGAATCATCTTCTTTTTATTCATATCAAGAGCCACCATCTCCGTATTCATATTAAGAACCATCAGCTCTTGAGCTTGTCATGAAAGAATGCATACATGATATAAGGATGAGTTTAAAAAATATAGAGAAATATATGGAATTGATTATCAATCCCCAGGAAGAGGAACAAGCAAATTCCTTCCCAAGAGATACAATAAAAGCTCCTGTGGAAGAAAGTAAGGAAATCAATCAAAGAAGTTTATACTCCAGTGAATTAGAGAAGTCTCCACCCTCACACATGGAAGAAGAGGAAGATGCACAAACAAAGAAGGTTGTAAAGGATGAAAACAATTATGGGAATCTACACTCCAATGAAGCAGAGAGTGGCATAGAGGGTGAGTTTATTGAACTACCAATTCAAGAAGTTATTGATGAAGGGTACACTCCAACCATCACACAACTCCCAAATTTTGAAATCAAAAAAGTGAAGGCAACCAAGGAAAGCACTGAAAATGGGTGATGGTGTTTTTGCGGAAAAATGAATTTCCAACACACATATCCAGCCGGCAAGTGTACCGGATCGCATCAAGTAATAATAACTCACAAGAGTGAGGTCGATCCCACAGGGATTGATGGATCAAGCAATTTTAGTGAGTGATTAGTTTAGTCAAGCTAACATTGAAGTGAATTTGGATGAAGTGTAGCCGACAGAATTATAAATGACAGGGAATTTAAAGTTGCAGAAAGTAAATTGCATTGAAACTTAAAGAGCAAGAAATGTAAATTGCAAGAATCTTAAATGACAAGAAATGTAAATTGCATTAACTTAAATGGCAAGAAAGATAAATGACTTGAATATAAAAGGGAATTGAGGAATGGGATTGCAGAATCTAAACAAAGAAGAAGTAAATTGCAACAATTAAGAGAGCAAAAATTAACTCAGAAACAGTAAGCATTCAGACAGAAAGGAAATAAAATGCAGAAAGGGGTTCACAGAAGAACCCAAGTGAATTCTGATCTCAGGACTCAAGGGCTTAGGTAACAGAGCCTAAAACCCAATTTGCCTTCCTAGATCCAAGTTCACAAAGCAATTGACAGAAATTTAAAGAAGAAGCAGTAAAGGAAATTGAAATTCAATTGATTATGCAGAAACAGAATTAAGGAGATTTTGGAATGGAGGTTGAGACAGAATTTCCTCAACTCATCACACCCAAAACTCAAAACAAGGAAATTAAAAAGACCCAAGCAAGAATGAGGAAGAAGAGAGATCAATTCTCCTCCCCAACTCTCTGAACTCTCAGTGAAGTCACCAAGAGAAGTTCCAAAGTGCAAAAATAAAATTCAAAGCTCAAAGAAAGTGCAAAAAAATTCAAAAGCAAAGCAAGAGGTCCCTAATTACATCAAACTAGCTCCTATTTATACACTTTCTCTTTTTGGATTTTGGGATTTGGATGGGCTTTTGATTTGGTGAAGAAATGAATTAAAATGGGATTTTAGTTTGAATTTTCGGCCCATGAAAATTCACTCCCAGGAGGCTGCCCTGCCTTTGTGGAGGGCAGGGCAGAGAATTGATGCTTGGTGCTTGGAGTTGGTGCGGCCATGGTGCGTTTTGGTGCTGCGTGGTGCGCGTCTGGCATGAGGTTGGTGCGCCAGAGGCTGCCCTGCCCGCGCCAAGGGCAGGGCGGGAAAGCTGCTGCGCCAGAACGTGATGCGTGCTTGCGCTTGGTGCTGCCAGAATTGAGAAGCGCGCGTGCGCGTGCTGCACGTTGATGCGTGGGACGGCCAGATTTGAGGAGCGCGCGTGCGCGCGAAGCACGTTGACGCGTGGATGCTCCCTGCCCGCGCCAAGGGCAGGGCAGGAATGGTTTGGTGCGCCAGGAAGCAGAGTTGGTGCGCCAAGGTCTTGTGTGTGATGCGCCAATTTCAAATGCTGCCCTGCCCGCGCCAAGGGCAGGGCAAGGTTCCCAATCTCATGGCCCGTGTTCGAATCTGGTGGCTTGCAAACACGCTACTTTTTCTTTTGATTTCTTGGCACGCTATTTGGTCTCAAGGCTTGGCTTCCTCATGGTTCTTGGTTCGAACCTTGTGGCTTGCATGGGAGCTATTTTTCCTTGGATTTCTTTCTCATGGAGCCCGATCCTGCTCTCCACAAGGGCAGGGCAGAGTTTGCTTCTCTTGGCTCCAAGGCACCATTTTGTGCTCTGCCCTTAGAGTGGGCAGGGCAGGGTTGCCTTTGCTTGCTTGGTCACTTGATGCTGCCCTCCTAGAGGGCATTCTGCCCTTGTGGAGGGCAAGGTTGCTTCCCCATTATAATGCGGCACGCCTCCTCTTGATTCGGCCACGCTTTTCTTTCTTTGGCTACACTTTTTATGCCACGCTTTCCATTTTCTTTTCTTTTCTTCACCTAAAATAAACCAAACAACCACTCAAAGCATCACTAAATTCAAGAGGCTTATAAATCAATTAAAATGCAATTAAAGTTAGCTTAAACCTCATGGATTAACATTAATTTCATGGTGGTTGCTTGATTTAAAGAACTCATGCATTTTCATTCCAAATCACTTACTTAGGATGCAAGAAAGTGTATAAAAACTAACAAAACAAGTGAAATTAGCTTGAAAAATGGGTATATGATGACTTGTCATCACAACACCAAACTTAAACCTTGCTTGTCCCCAAGCAAGAAAAGAATCATGCAATAAAGATTGACAACCCAAGGTAAGAAGAATAGCAACTCAATGTTCATGGCAAGCTAGTTTTCTATGCATGCTACAATTACAAAAGAGATGTAAATGATTGATGCTTCTATCTAGCTTATTTTATGAAATCATTTTCTTATAATTCTTCCTTGAAACAAGCTTTTGATTTTTTTTTTCTTTTTTTTTTTCTCCTTTTGGGTGCTTTGCCCCATGAGTTAATAACAAAGCTACGACTTCTAAATGCTTTGTTTTCAAGTATTACCACTTGATACATAAGCACCACAAGCATTTAATTAGAGGACTTCATTAAGCTCATTTTTTTCTTTTCTTTTCTTGACTCTCTAATCATTGATGCTCAGAGCCTTGAGCTTTGAGGGAGTGCTTTTGCACTTGAGCCTAGCCTTGACTTCTAAGTGTTTTGTTTTCAAGCATTTGGCTTGATACATAAACACCACAAGCACTTAGCAAATAAATTGCCATTGGTACTCAGAGCCTTCAACTTTCTCATTCCTTCCCTTTTTCTTTTCTTGCTTTAATTGTAATTGCTTCTTCAAGGTTTTCATGATTTCAAAAGATTTCACAAAATGTACTAGATGAAAAACTTCAATTAAATAAAATCCAATGCAATTGAGCAACAATCAATCATACTAGCTTTCCAATACTTGTATGCACATGCTAAATTCTTCTTTAATGCCTTGTTTGTTTATGATCATGATGCTTTATTGCTTTTGAATTCACAAAGCTCAAGTTGGTAGTTATAATGCCACAGCAACATATTACAAATTAAGATTCAAGCTATGCTTTATTCATACACACATGTAAACAGAAAAGATGAAGACAATCATGCAATTTAAAGTGATGGAAATAAATGAGAAGAAAAGGAACTCTACAACCTTGTAGTTCATCTTCATTATTGTTGTCCTTTTTCTCCAATTCTTCCCTTTCCCTTGCCAAACTTAGAGTGCTTGCTCATCCTCAAGCAACAATTAGAACAATGGCTATGGGACTAAGATGGATCATGAATGTCTTATACAATGAAATGTTAGTAGCACATGTGTTTTAAGCAAGCAAAATTTAAGATAGCCATGAAGGCACAAGAGACAGAAACATTTTGATTGCAAATATAAGTTGGTGTGCATGATACATTGCATAAAAATATAAGTGGCACACCAAACTTAGTGTGACACTTTCTCTTGGAATTGATGCAAGTATCTTGTAAGGATTGGAACCAAATTTTGTTGCATAGCAACACCAAACTTAGAATACAACCATATGTCAATTTATTTGAATTAAAACTAAACAAAAGAAACTGTTATATGTAAATACAATCACCAAGCCAAGAATATGTCATGAATAAGGATCTCTTGGTGATGTATTAACAAAAACAGTTAAGAAGCAAAATAAGTGAAAGTATTAAAAATAAAGAAATAACTAAAGTAAACAGAATAATAAAGTGTCAAACCAAAAGAAAAACAACACTGCAAAGGCCTTATGATTATGCAGACAAGTGATGTTGCTTAATGAATTACATAAAGAATTAAGTGGCACACCAAACTTAGAATCTTAGTGTGTCACTTCCATTTTTGATTTGATGTAATCATCCAAAAAAGATTGAAAACAATTTGTTGCAAGGCAACACCAAACTTAGAATGTAATCATATGCCAATTTATTAAAATTTAAACAATCCACAAAAAGAAAATAAAGCAGAGAAGAAATTGTACCTACGGTTGGGTTACCTCCCAACAAGTGCTCTTTTAGTGTCATTAGCTTGACATGTTGTTCTTCACTTTCTTCCTCTTCTTCCAATTGGTTAAGAGGAATGACTTCAAGGGGGGAGAAGTTTCAGCTCTTGTCCCCTTTCTTGGTTTCCTCTCAGCAAGCTTTCTTTTGAAATTGGCTTGGTTGAGCTTGCTTGCTGACTTAGGGACAGAATTGGTGCTCTTGTTGGTTGCCTTCACTTCTTTGAGTCCAAGTCTTGGTGGTTGTGTGATTATTGGAGTTTTGTATTTATCCAAAGCCTTCTGAATTGGTGGCTCCATGAGCTTTTCTGCTTCACTTGAGTTTGGAATGACTTCCTCACTTTCTTGCTCCTCCACTTCCTCCCTTGCACTCAACATTTGCTTTAGTAGCTCTTTCATGGAGGAGGTTTGTTGATCTTCCCAAGCTTTCTTCATCTCCTCTTCATACCTTTCAATCATGGATTCAAGTGTTGAGAGTTGTTGGGTCAGGAAAGTTTGTGAGAGTTGTGAGTCTTCCTGTTCCCTTGTCATCTCAAGTGCAATTTCATTTTCAACCACCTTGTTCTTCATTGAAAGTTCACTTGATACAGTAGCCTCCTCATCTTGCTCTTCCTCCATTGAAATTTCAATTGATACAGGAACCTCTTCTTCCTCTTCTTCACTCACAGATTGTTCTTCATCCTTAACACTTGGTGATCCTGAATGAATCTTCCTTTGCTCTACATGCCCTTCTGTTTCCTTGAGGAGGAATTCTTGTTCTGTCCAGCGTTGTTGTTGTTCTTCCAAAATTTGTTCTTGTCTTTCCAATAATTCTCTGGACTTTTGAAGGGGATCCTCAGCCACTAGCTCAAAGGATAAAGGTTGAGAGTAATTTTGTGGTTGGTGAGATGAGTTGTATGGATCTTGGAGGGAATTTTGTGTTGAGGCATAATCAAATGATGAAGAATTTTGAAATGAGAAACTGGGAAGTAAGGGTGGATAATTTTTCATGTGATTTGACTGCTCAGAATTTGCAGTTTCTTGGTGATACTCCCATCCACCATGAGGATAATGATATGAATCATTTTGTGGTGGTGGTTGATATCCCTCATAATTCTCTTGCTCATCTTGGGGTTCTGAAGCAAACCTCCATGGATTGGAGTGCTCAGAATCTGTATCTTCTTGGTGATATTCCCAACCATCATTAGAATAATGACTTGAATCATATTGTGATGGTGGGCAATATCCTATGAAGTTTGGTTGATTAAAAGATGAGGTGAACTCCATTTGAATTTTGTAGAACACAACACCAATGAAAATTGAAATTACTCATATCAGATATGAGTTTTGCTTAGTGAGGCAAAAACACAAACACCTTGGTTTCAATTTGAATCAGAGAACAAAAATAAAAAAAATGCCTAATCTAGACTTCTCACCCACTTAATCATTGTTGATCTAATCAATCCCCGGCAACGGCGCCAAAAACTTGATGGTGTTTTTGCGGAAAAATGAATTTCCAACACACATATCCAGCCGGCAAGTGTACCGGATCGCATCAAGTAATAATAACTCACAAGAGTGAGGTCGATCCCACAGGGATTGATGGATCAAGCAATTTTAGTGAGTGATTAGTTTAGTCAAGCTAACATTGAAGTGAATTTGGATGAAGTGTAGCCGACAGAATTATAAATGACAGGGAATTTAAAGTTGCAGAAAGTAAATTGCATTGAAACTTAAAGAGCAAGAAATGTAAATTGCAAGAATCTTAAATGACAAGAAATGTAAATTGCATTAACTTAAATGGCAAGAAAGATAAATGACTTGAATATAAAAGGGAATTGAGGAATGGGATTGCAGAATCTAAACAAAGAAGAAGTAAATTGCAACAATTAAGAGAGCAAAAATTAACTCAGAAACAGTAAGCATTCAGACAGAAAGGAAATAAAATGCAGAAAGGGGTTCACAGAAGAACCCAAGTGAATTCTGATCTCAGGACTCAAGGGCTTAGGTAACAGAGCCTAAAACCCAATTTGCCTTCCTAGATCCAAGTTCACAAAGCAATTGACAGAAATTTAAAGAAGAAGCAGTAAAAGAAATTGAAATTCAATTGATTATGCAGAAACAGAATTAAGGAGATTTTGGAATGGAGGTTGAGACAGAATTTCCTCAACTCATCACACCCAAAACTCAAAACAAGGAAATTAAAAAGACCCAAGCAAGAATGAGGAAGAAGAGAGATCAATTCTCCTCCCCAACTCTCTGAACTCTCAGTGAAGTCACCAAGAGAAGTTCCAAAGTGCAAAAATAAAATTCAAAGCTCAAAGAAAGTGCAAAAAAATTCAAAAGCAAAGCAAGAGGTCCCTAATTACATCAAACTAGCTCCTATTTATACACTTTCTCTTTTTGGATTTTGGGATTTGGATGGGCTTTTGATTTGGTGAAGAAATGAATTAAAATGGGATTTTAGTTTGAATTTTCGGCCCATGAAAATTCACTCCCAAGAGGCTGCCCTGCCTTTGTGGAGGGCAGGGCAGAGAATTGATGCTTGGTGCTTGGAGTTGGTGCGGCCATGGTGCGTTTTGGTGCTGCGTGGTGCGCGTCTGGCATGAGGTTGGTGCGCCAGAGGCTGCCCTGCCCGCGCCAAGGGCAGGGCGGGAAAGCTGCTGCGCCAGAACGTGATGCGTGCTTGCGCTTGGTGCTGCCAGAATTGAGAAGCGCGCGTGCGCGTGCTGCACGTTGATGCGTGGGACGGCCAGATTTGAGGAGCGCGCGTGCGCGCGAAGCACGTTGACGCGTGGATGCTCCCTGCCCGCGCCAAGGGCAGGGCAGGAATGGTTTGGTGCGCCAGGAAGCAGAGTTGGTGCGCCAAGGTCTTGTGTGTGATGCGCCAATTTCAAATGCTGCCCTGCCCGCGCCAAGGGCAGGGCAAGGTTCCCAATCTCATGGCCCGTGTTCGAATCTGGTGGCTTGCAAACACGCTACTTTTTCTTTTGATTTCTTGGCACGCTATTTGGTCTCAAGGCTTGGCTTCCTCATGGTTCTTGGTTCGAACCTTGTGGCTTGCATGGGAGCTATTTTTCCTTGGATTTCTTTCTCATGGAGCCCGATCCTGCTCTCCACAAGGGCAGGGCAGAGTTTGCTTCTCTTGGCTCCAAGGCACCATTTTGTGCTCTGCCCTTAGAGTGGGCAGGGCAGGGTTGCCTTTGCTTGCTTGGTCACTTGATGCTGCCCTCCTAGAGGGCATTCTGCCCTTGTGGAGGGCAAGGTTGCTTCCCCATTATAATGCGGCACGCCTCCTCTTGATTCGGCCACGCTTTTCTTTCTTTGGCTACACTTTTTATGCCACGCTTTCCATTTTCTTTTCTTTTCTTCACCTAAAATAAACCAAACAACCACTCAAAGCATCACTAAATTCAAGAGGCTTATAAATCAATTAAAATGCAATTAAAGTTAGCTTAAACCTCATGGATTAACATTAATTTCATGGTGGTTGCTTGATTTAAAGAACTCATGCATTTTCATTCCAAATCACTTACTTAGGATGCAAGAAAGTGTATAAAAACTAACAAAACAAGTGAAATTAGCTTGAAAAATGGGTATATGATGACTTGTCATCAATGGGGTTGTCACCAAGAAACAAAAGAAAATATCTAGGAAAAAGAGAAGGTCAGTAAAAAGCAATCCAACCTCTACCCCAACAAGCAAGGTGAATCAAGCTAATAACAATAAAAGAAAGCTTGTTAGGATGGGTTTATATCAGGGGGAACTAATTTTCTCCTCTTCTCCCTTGGAGTCCTTTCTTTTAACCAATTGGAAGTAGAGGAAGAAAATTCAAGAACAACCGTCAAGCTAGTGACGTTAAAGAAACGCTTGTTGGGAGGCAACCCAACGTTTGGTATTTTCTTTTCATTCTCTTTTTTGTTTTGCTTAAGATTGTTTATGTGTTCATGGATTAAGTTTGGTATGCTACACTGAATTTGCATCCCACTGGGTACTTGGCCTAGTTTTACATAGATTGTATCACACTAATTTTGGTGTCCTCACACTAAGTTTGGTGTTGCCACAATCACCATGCAACACATTAGCAATCTAGCTATTTTATACTATTTTCATTTGATTAATTTATTTTGAATAAGGCCTCTGCACTACTTGATTTCCTTTCACTTGCTAGTCTTATTTACTCTTATTTCCATCACCATTATTTCTCTTTCTTTGTTGCTTGAGGAAAATCAACCATTCTAAGTTTGGTGTTGGAAGCTATGCTCTACAAAGCTTAAAAGGGGATAAAGAAGAAGATGATGAAGAGAAAGACAAAGAGAGCTAACGTTGTTTCCTTCCTTTTAGATAAGCATAACATAATTTTGAATTGTAACATATTGCCTTTACATCATGATTATCATCTTGAAATTTGTGAGTGAAAGCAATTAAGCATCATGAGCATCAACAAACAGGATAATTAAAGAAGAAGCTAGTATGAGCATATGAGTATTGGAAGACTAGCATGATTATTTTTGCTCAAACACATTTGAATTTTGTTTGATTGAAATTTTTATCTAAAACACTTTATAAGATCTTTGAAATTTTGAAAACCTTGAAGAAGCTTGTCAATTGATGATCAAGTAAAGAAGAAAATGAAAGAAGAGAAAGGGGAAAATGAGAAAGCTGAAGGCTCTGAGTACTAATGACAATTCATTATTCAAGTACTTGTGGTGTTTATGTATCAAGCAAAAAGCTTGAAAACACTTAGAGTCAAGGCTAGGCTTAAGTGCAAACCACCCCTCAAAGCTTAAGGCTCTGAGCATCAATGATTAGAGAGTAAAGAAAAGAAACAAAAGTAAAGCTTAAAGAGTTCTCTAATTATATGCTTGTGGTACTTATGTATCAGGTGGTAATACTTGAAAACAAAGTATTTAGAGTCGAAGCTATAAAAACAAATGGTGCAAAGCAGCCAAAAAACTAAAAAAGGAACGAATGAATAGCTTGTTTCAAGGAAGGAATTTAAGAAAATATTTCATAAAGTGAGTAAGATAAAATCATCAATCATTTGAAAATCTTTTGTGAGTGTTGCAAACATAGTAAACTAGCCAACCCTTAACATTAAAATTGCTATTCTTCTCACCTTGGATTGTCAATTTATATTGCATGATTTTTTGTTTGCTTGAGGACAAGCAAAGTTTAAGTTTGGTGTTGTGATGTGTGAGCATCTATCATATCTTTTCCTAATGAATTTGCATTTAAATTGTTATGTTTAATCAATATTTAAATACATTTTAGCCACTATGAATGATACTTTGAGTTATGTGCAATTTTGTTTATTTCAGGTAGCATTCGGATGGATTTGACGGAGTTTTATAGAAGAAGATGAAGAAAGTGGATGAGGTTGTCAACTCTGACCTCCTTGCACTCTAACAGACATAACTTGCACTACAGAGATCCAATTGATGCGATTCTAGTGGCATTGGAAAGCTAACTTTTAGAGCTTTCCAACTATATTTAATAGTATATACTTATTCTCCAATCTGTATGGCCATATTGGCGCCTAACTTGAGATTCTCCAAGTTAGGCGCCGGGTGAAGAACTTGCACTCCAATTCATTCGGGTATGGTGGTGCCTAGGGCTGGAAGTGAGTCAAGCCAGCTTATGAGCCAGCTCAAACTCGGCTCGTTAATAGCTCGATAAGCTAAGCTCGTGAGCTAGTGAGTCAAGCTTGAGCCTGGAATTGAGCTCATAAATTAAATGAGCCGAGCTTGAGCTTGGATAAGCTCAACTCATTAGCTCGTGAGCTGGCTCGATTATATATATATATATATATATACACACATATCCTATATGCATTTAGTCTATACTTTTAATATTATATATATACATATGAAATAGTAATATATAATTATATATTAATGATCTTAATTATTTAAAATTTTATATTTATTTATTACATATAATTTTGATGTAGGACATAAATAAAAAATTTATATTATTGATAGATAAACAATATATAAAATTGTTCTTTTTAAATATTTTTTAAAATATAAGTTATAATTTATTGATATAAAATTATAGATTTTGTGTTTATGTTTCTATTATTTGAGCTAGCTCGTGAGCTTGAGCCAGCTCGTGAGCTTTCGGTGAGTCGAGATTGAGCTTAAAAAATAGGCTTGATTGTTAATGAGCCAAGCCATGAGCCAAGCTCAATTTTGGTGAGCCGAGCTTAAACTTGGTCTAGCTCGGCTCAGCTCGGCTCACTTCTAGCCCTACTGGCGCCTAACTTGGTTTTTCCCAAGTTAGGCGCCAATCCTGAAGTTAGGCACCAGCTTTGGAGTCTGCAGTAGTCCCGTGCGAAGATTTTATTTATTTTTTATTAAAACTTTTATTTTAGTTACAAATAGGAAAAGATATTATTTAGTTTTAGAAAATATATTTTACATTAATTAGGATTAGATATAAAAGGAGAAGGGATCTTGACCTAGTACTCTCCGAATTTTTATTCCGCACTTTTACACTTTTTCTCTGTTAGGGTTTGTTTTGTCCATGAGCAACTAAACCTCCACTGTTAAGGTTAAGAGCTCTGGTTATTGTATGTATTGATACTATTACTCTTCTATTTTAATTCATGTATTGGTTTCAATTTCAAGAATTTGTTTTTTTCTTCATCTTATGAATATGGGTGGAACAAAAGTATGACCCTTATTCTAATTGAGTTCTTGTAAACCTTAGAAAAGTAATTTACCTGAACAACAACTTGAAAATAAATTCTCCTAAATCACTAATTATCTGGACTTAACGGGATACGTGACATATAATCCTGTTATATTTGGATAATTAGGGTTTCTATGGCATATAAACTAGTTTTGAACTTAACTCTCTAATTAGAATCAAGTGACCAAGGAATTGGTGGTTGATGAATGTTAGAGGAGACTAAAAAGGTCTAAGGAATTAGGGTTTAGTCACATAGAATTTTCCATGAATTGAATCTTGCATGATTAAAATAGTTGGTAAGAAAAGTTAATCCGGAAAATAAACATCTCTGAAACCTTAACTATTTTCTCATATATATTTCACAACCTATTTACTGCTTGCTTTCTTATTTTCTGAATTTACTGTTTAATGCAATTGAGACCCAAACAGTCTTTTCTGCTTGTCTAACTAAGTAAATCATTCAATCATTGTTTCTTAGCCTATCAATCCTCGTGGGATCGACCCTCATTCACTTGAGATACTACTTGGTACGACTCGGTGTACTTGCCAGTTGGTTTGTGGATGTTTAAATTCCGCACCACCGGCCAAACAGAAAGCTTTCACCAAATTGTGCCATCTTGGGCGCTAAACGCCGCTCCTAGCGTTTAGTGCCTAGCAAATAGAATTACTTCATCTTTTATGCCATTTCTGGCGCTAAACGCCTAGCCTGGCATTTAGCGACACCCAAACAGAGAGTTTCTTGAAATTTGTGCCATTTCTGGCGCTGAACGCCCAGCCTGGCGTTTAACACCGAAGCACCCGAATCACTTCCTCTCCAAGGTGTTCTATTTCTCCTTCAAATTCCTATTGTTCCTGTTTCAAACACTTTGCATGACCACAAACATATATAAACCAAGGAAAACTATAAATAAAAATCATAAATAAATAAAGGTAAAAATGAACATAAAATCAAAGGATACTAAGGATTGGGTTGCCTCCCAACAAGCATTTATTTAACGTCACTAGCTTGACAGTTGATTCTTGAATTTTCTTTCTCTTCTTCCAGTTGGTTAAGAGAAATGACTTCAAGGGAGAAGAGGAGAAGAATAGTGCCCCCGAATTTGAATTTCTCCTAACAAGTAGTCTTTTGTTGTTATTAACTTGATTCATAGTGCTTGTTGGGGTAGGAGTTAGATTGCTTTTTGTTGACCTTCTTTCTTTCATGGATGTGGTCTTTTGTTCCTTGGTCACAATTTCCTTTTCAGTGCTTTGCTTAGTTGCCTTTACTTCTTTGATTTGAAAACTTAGGTGTTGTGTGATGGTTGGAGTATACCCTTCATCAAGAACTTCTTGAATTGGTGGTTCAATGAACTCTCTCTCTATGCAACTCTCTGCTACATTGGAGTGTAGATTCCCATAATTGTTTTCCTCCCTTACAATTTCCTTCTTCATTGGGGTTTCACTTGGTACAGAGGCTTCTTTTTCTTCCTCTTCCAATTCTAACTCCTTTGTCGCCTCAAGTTGACCTTCATTGTTCTTGCTAAGCACTATTCCACTCTTTAAGCTCACGACCTTTCTCTCAGTAAGAGATTGTGTCATCTGGGCCATTTGCACTTCTAGATTTCTTCTTGAGGCTCTAGACTCTTGTATAAAGATATTGACATCTTGAGAGAATTATTTTACGGCCAGCTCCAGAGATGAAAGTTTGGAAGGATTTTGTGGATATGTAGGGGTGTATTGAGGATGAATTAAGGGGTATGAGAGGAGTTTTGTGGATGATGAAATAAACTATATGGGTCTTGAAATGAATTTTGTATTGAGGCATACTCAAGTGGTGAAGAGTTTTGATATGAAAAATTAGGAGGTGTGGTTGGGTAATTTTGCATAAATGTGTCCAGAGATGATGGCTCTTGATGGCTAGGATATGGGACATTGAAATCTCTTTGCTCTTGACCTTGACAACCAAAGTCCGAGTACCTCCTCCATCTACAATAATATAAATCACTCTTTGGGTGTGAGTAGTAACCCATGCGATCTCTCTCCATTATTTTTTTCTCAGCACAAAACATCAAACAGAATTAACCGTACCATGTGGTAAATAGAAAAACAAAGAAGAAAAAACAGAAAAAATTTTAATTTATTATTATTTTTTTCAAAAGAAATAAAATAAAAATAATAAAAATAATAAAAAAATGAAAATAAAATAAAATATAAAGGAAAACGAAAATATAAGAAAGATCAAATAAAGAAAATAAAGTGAATAATTAAGAAAATAAAACAACTAATAAGCAAAAAGGAGTATAAAACTCGAACTAAATAAGTAAAATAACTAGGAAAAATAAAAAAACTAAGGGGACACCAAACATAATTTCAGAATTTAAGGAAACATTTTAAATAAGATAGAACCAAAGCTTTGAAAATTAAAGAAAGAAATAAAATGAAACTAAAGCAAAAATGCATAATCTAAGAAGTCAAACAACCAATAGTTGTCAATCACATTCTAGATCCACAAACTAACTGGCAAGTGCACCAGGTCGTACCAAGTAATACCCCAGGTGAGTGAGGTTAATCCCACGAGGATTATTGGACTAAGCAACAATATTCGAATGATTTCTTAGTCAGACAAGTAGAAAGTGTGTCTTGGGGTTCAAATGCATTAAACAGTGCTTTAAAAAGTAAGAAAGCAAATAGTATGATTGGTGTCAAATATATGGGAGAAGGCAGTTAAGGTATCGGAGATATTTATTCTTCTGGATTAAGTTTTTTTACTAACTATTTTAATCATGCAAGATTCATTTCATGGCAAACTGTCAATGACTAAAGCTTAATATCTTAGTGATTTAGTCTCCTCTAACCTAGTTAACTGCCAATGTCCTTGTCACTTAATTTCGATTAGAGGGTTAAGTTCAATTCTAGTTTATAGCCACAAAAACCCTAATTACCCAAATATAAAAGGATTATATGTCATGTATCCCGTTGAGTCCAAGTAATTAGCAATTTAGGAGAAATTTACTTTCAAGCTGTTGTTCAAGTGAGATAACTCTTCCAAGAATACAATAACGCATATAGAGTAAGGATTATTCTTCCGATCTACTCAGATTCATAGAATGAAGAACGAAATTAATCCTTGTAACTGAATCAATACATTAATTAAAATAGAAAAATAATAGTCTTAATCCATAGAAATAAACAAAGCTTCTAACCTTAACCGGGAGGTTTACTGGCTTATGCTTCAGAGAAAAAATTAGGGTTTAGAAAATGTGAAAGTGCCGAAGTGAGAAGATGATGAGAGAAGAGCTCCCCCCCCCCCTTAAGGGCTGAATCTTTTCCCTTTTGTATCTAACCTAATTTGATTTGAAACTAAAATAAAATAATAAATTCTAAACCTAAAAGATTGTGTTTATAAATAAAAATACCCAAAACAAAATAAAATATAATAAATATGGCTCAAATCTAACTAATGAAGCCCTTCCCTTAAAGTTGGATCCGTGCCACTGGTGCTAAACGCCAAAACTGGCATTTAGCACCCCTGGAGGCAGAAAGCGTTCACTCGTTGTTGTCTTCCCGGTGCTAAACGCCAGGCTCGGCGTTTAGCGCTCCACAAGGCGGTGACGCCAGAATAAAAGTATAGACTATTATACATTGTTGGAAAACTCTAGAATTTGGATTTTTAATGCTGCTAAAACTGCGTCAATTGGACCTCTGTAGCTCAAGTTATTCTCGTTGGAGTGCGAGGAGGTTAGGGTTGACAGCATCCACTTTCATCCTTTTTCTTCTGCATGAACTCTGGCAAACTTGCCCGGATTTTTTTTTTAAATTAATAAAACCACAATGCGCCTCAAAGTAGCGTCCAAATAGGCTTCAAACACTAAAATCTAAATAAAACTCAATAAATTCATATCTAAAATAATAGAAAAATAAGGAAAAGATGTGCACGCATTAATCTGCAACCTTGCGCCTCCACTACCTCTGCGTTTCTACTATGATTTTAGAAGAAGAATACAATCTCGATATTGTCCTTGTGCTCAAATCTTGTCCAAAGGAGCACTTCAAGTTTTGAAAGTATTACCCATATATAAAAGGAAGTAATCAGCTAAGAGTTGAAGCCAAGGAGTGAAAATTGAAATTCTGAATTTTTCATAGCTTTCAAGCTACCTTCATCTTCTCCTTCATGTTGTTACATCAAATATTTTTCTTTTTTGTTTATCTTTCTTTGTTTCTCATGGTAAAGGCATTTTGTGAGGTATTTGAAAAAGCCATATGAGAGAAAAGGTAAAGAGAGTTGAATTTGGAGAAAAAGTCATTAAATATGTCAATCTTTTTTTATGTATTTTCTATTTTGTGTCATGATCTTGAGAGATTCTCCTTACTAAGTTGGATGGGCACTTAATATTGAGAGTCTAAATTAGAGAATTTAGCCGAAACAAGCTTGGTTAAAAGCTTATGAGTTCCTTGATAGGATTAGAAAAAATCCTAGAGAATTGTTGAAAAAGATAGTGAAAATTCTGCATAATTATAATAGAAGCTGAATGTAGGTCACATTTGATAAAGTAACTGAACTAGAATATATGGTAGTGTAAACTTCTCTTTTCTGCTCTGTTTTCATTTTGCGCGTTATGAAGCAAAACTAAATTGTGACTTGTATAATCACTAAACCAAATTTTGCAAAATCAATAACTCAAATATGTTTTGCTATTTTAATATTTAAAAGGTTAAAAGTGATCATAAATTCAATTCTCTTCTCTGGATCATTAAAAATCTTTAAAAGGGTAAAAATCTGAAGCAACCTTGATTCAAATCCCCTCTCAAGGTCCAACTTAAACCATCATATACATACACAAGGTAATTTTTTTTTTTAAAGAAAAGGATAGTTTAATTTACTTCTCTTGTTGAATCCGAAAAAATATCTCAAAAGATTTTAACCAATCTGTAATTGATTTTTCAGTACATTATCAATTATAAAATTCAATTTTGAACAACTAGAAAACCAAACACAGTCTAATCACGTTTATTTTAAAAGTCTTATAGATATACATATATTATTTACTGGTAGTATAAAAGAATCAGTACAGCAGTACGTACTGCTAGGTGTAAAAAAAATTTTGGTAACCATGTATATAATCAAATTGGCTTAAAATTTGTAAAAAGCACTCAACGTACGAGTGAATACTTTTTTTTGTTTTGTTTTATTTTTTATTTTCTTATTTTTCTTCTCTTATTGTTGCTATTGCATTTTTTATTTATATTTCTTTTATAATTTATTTGCATTTATTGTGTTCTCCTCTTTTTATTTTTCTTCTTTTTGAGAAGGCAAAAAGATGAGCGGATAATTTATACGCTTTTTGGCATTGTTTTTAGGTAGATTTTAGTAGGATCTAGCTACTTTTTAGTATATTTTTATTAGTTTTTAAGCAAAATTCACATTTCTGGACTTTACTATAAGTTTGTGTGTTTTTCTGTGATTTCAGATATTTTCTGGCTGAAATTGAAGGACCTGAGCAAAAATCTGATTCAGAGGCTGAAAAAGGACTGCTGATGTTGTTAGATTCTGACCTCCTTGCACTCGAAATGGATTTTTTGGAGCTACAAAAATCCAAATGGCGCGTTCTCAATTGCATTGGAAAGTAGACATCCTGCGCTTTCCAACAATATATAATAGTCTATACTTTGCTCGAGTTTTGACGATGCAAGTTGGCGTTCAAACGCCAACTTCCTGCCCTATTCTGGCGTTAAACGCCAGAAACAGGATATAAGCTAGAGTTAAACGCCCAAAACAAGCTGCAAATTAGCGTTTAACTCCAAGAAAAGTCTCTACACATGAAAGCTTCAATGCTCAGCCCAAGCACACACCAAGTGGTCCCGGAAGTGGATTTCTGCATCATTTACTTATTTCTGTAACCCTAGTAACTAGTTTAGTATAAATAGGACTTTTTACTATTGTATTCATATCTTTTGATCATCTTTTGATCTCTTGATCACGTTTTGGGGGCTGGCCATTCGGCCATGCTTGGACCATTATCACTTATGTATTTTCAACGGTGGAGTTTCTACACACCATAGATTAAGGTGTGGAGCTTTGCTGTTCCTCGAATATTAATGCAAAGTACTATTGTTTTTCTATTCAATTCAAGCTTATTCTTATTCTAAGATATTCACTCGCACTTCAACCGGATGAATGTGATGATCCGTGACACTCATCATCATTCTCACCTATGAACGCGTGCCTGACAACCACTTCCGTTCTATCTGCAATAGCTTGAGTGTGTATCTCTTGGATTCCTGGTCCATGCGTTTGATTGCCTCTCCTGACAACAGAGTCTTCCATTCCATGAGATTAGAGTCTTCGTGGTATAAGCTAGAACCAATTGGCAGCATTCTTGAGATCCGGAAAGTCTAAACCTTGTCTGTAGTATTCCGAGTAGGATCTGGGATGGGATGACTGTGACGAGCTTCAAACTCATGACTGTTGGGCGTAGTGACAGACGCAAAAAGATCATTGGATCTTATTCCGACACAAGTGAGAACCGACAGATGATTAGCCCTATGTAACCCGTAGCTTGACCATTTTCACTAAGAGGATGGACGGTAGCCATTGACAACAGTGATCCCCTACATACAGCTTACCATGGAAAGGAGTATGAATGATTGAATGAAGACAGTAGGAAAGTAGAGATTCAGAAGGAATAACGCATCTCCATACACTTATCTGAAATTCCCACCAATGAATTGCATAAGTATCTCTATCTTTATTTCATGTTTATTTATCTTTTAATTATCAAAACTCCATAACTGTTTGAATCCGCCTGACTGAGATTTACAAGATGACCATAGCTTGCTTCAAGCCGACAATCTCCGTGGGATCGACCCTTACTCACGTAAGGTTTATTACTTGAACGAGCCAGTGCACTTGCTGGTTAGTTGTGCGAAGTTGTGAAAAAGAGTTGAGATTACAATTGTGCGTACCAAGTTATTGGCGCCATTAAGATCACAATTTCGTGCACCAAGTTTTTGGCGCTGTTGCCGGGGATTGTTCGAGTTTGGACAACTGACGGTTCATCTTGTTTCTCAGATTAGGTAATTTTCTTCTTGTTTCAACCTTTATTTTATTTTCAAAAAGTTTTCAAAAATCTTTCAATTTTTTTTCTTCTTTTTCGTTTTTCCAAAATAATTTTCAAAAAATCCAAAAAAAATTATAAAATAAAAAAAGAAAAATAATTTTGTGTTTCTTGTTTGAGTCTAGTGTCAAATTTTAAGTTTGGTATCAATTGCATGTTTTTATTTTTCTTGCATTTTTCGAAAATTCATGCATTGCATTCTTCATGATCTTCAAGTTGTTCTTAATGAGTCTCCTTGTTTGATCTTTATATTTTATTGCTTTGTATCTTTTGTTGTTTTTCACATGCATTTTTGAATTCATAGTGTCTAAACATGAAAAATCTTTAAGTTTAGTGTCTTGCATGTTTTTCTTTTCTTGAAAATTTTTCAAAAATAAGTCTTGATGTTCATCTTGATCTTCAAAGTGTTCTTGGTGTTCATCTTGACATTCAAAGTGTTCTTGCATGCATCATGTGTTTTAATTCATAATTTTTATGTTTTGAGTCATTTAGTTGTTTTTCTCTCTCCTCATTAAAAATTCAAAAATAAAAAAAATTCTTTTCCTTATTTCACTCATAAATTTCGAAATTTTGGGTTTACTTAGTTAAAAAATTTTAAAATAAGTTGTTTCTTGTTAGTCAAGTCAAGATTTCAATTTCAACATTTTATCTTTTCAAAATCTTTTTCAAAATCAAATCTTTTTCATTCTTTCCTTTGTTTTTTGAAAATCTTCAAAAATCTTTTTCAAAACTTTTCAAAATTTTTTTCCTATTTTTACCTCATATTTTTCAAAATTAAGGCTAACAATTAATGTTTTGATTCAAAAATTTCAAGTTTGTTACTTTCTTGTTAAGAAAGATTCAAACTTTAAATTTTAAAATCATATCTTTTAGTTTTTTGTTAGTCAAGTCATTAACTTTAATTTTCAAAATCAAATCTTTCTAAATTTCTTTTTCAAATCTTTTTCAAAATAAATTTCAATCATATCTTTTTAATCATATCTTTTCAATCATATCTTTTCAAACATATCTTTTTCAAATCATATCATTTTCAAACTTTAATTTCAAAATATCTTTTTCTAACTTCTTATCTTTTCAAAATTGATTTTCAAATTTTTTTCAACTAACTAATTGAATTTTTGTTTGTTTTACTATTTTTTATTTTTTTCAAAACCACCTAACTACTTTTGTCTCTCTAATTTTCAAAAATCACCTTCCTCTTTTTCAAAATTCTTTTAATTAACTAATTGTTTCAAATTTTAATTTTAATTTTATTTCTTCGCTTAATTTTCGAATTCTAACTAAATTTTAAAATAAAAACAAAAATATTTTCCTTTTTCTTTTAATTATTTTCGAAAACTCCCCCCTCTCTCCTTCTATTTATTTTATTTATTTACTAACACTTCTCCTCCACTCATCAAAAATTTGAACCCTCTCCCTCTCTCTGATTTCGACTTTTTCTCTTTCTTTCTTCATTCTTATTCTTCTTCTCTTCTACTCACATAAAGGAATCTCTATACTGTGATGTAGAGGATTCCATACTTTCTTTGCTTTCTTCTCTCTCATATGAGCAGGAATAAGGAAAAAGGCATTCTTGTTGAAGCTGATCCTGAACCTGAAAGGACCTTGAAGAGGAAGCTAAGAGCAGCTAAAGCACAGTACTCTGAAGAGGACCTAACTGAAATTTTCGAATAGGAAAAGGATATGGCAGTCGAACCCAACAACAACAATGCAAGGAAGGTGCTTGGTGACTTTACTGCACCAAATTTCAACTTCTATGGAAGAAGCATCTCAATCCCTCCTATTGGAGCAAACAACTTTGAGCTAAAGCCTCAATTAGTTTCTCTGATGTAACAGAATTGTAAGTTTCATGGACTTCCATCAGAAGATCATTTTCAGTTCTTAACTGAATTTTTGCAGATCTGTGATACTGTTAAGACCAATGGAGTTGATTCCGAGGTCTACAAGCTTATGCTTTTCCCTTTTGCTATAAGAGACAGAGCTAGAATATGGTTGGACTCTCAACCTAGAGATAGCCTGAACTCTTGGGATAAGCTGGTCACGGCTTTCTTAGCCAAATTCTTTCTTTCTCAAAAGTTGAGCAAGCTTAGAATGGATGTTCAAACCTTCAGGCAGAAAGAAGGTGAATCCCTCTATGAAGCCTGGGAAAGATACAAGCAACTGACCAAAAAGTGTCCTTCTGACATGCTTTCAGAATGGACCATACTGGATATATTCTATGATGGTCTGTCTGAATTGTCTAAGATGTCATTGGACCATTCTACAGGTGGATCTATTCACCTGAAGAAGACACCTGCAGAAGCTCAGAAACTCATTGAAATGGTTGCAAATAACCAGTTCATGTACACCTCTGAAAGGAATCCTGTGAGTAATAGGACACCTCAGAGGAAGGGAGTTCTTGAAATTGATGCTCTGAATGCCATATTGGCTCAGAACAAAATGTTAACTCAGCATGTCAATATGATTTCTCAGAGTTTGAATGGTTTGCAAAATGCATCCAACAGTACTAAAGAAGCATCTTCTGAAGAAGAAGCTTATGATCCTAAGAACCCTACAATGGTAGAGGTGAATTACATGGGTGAAGCCTATGGAAACACCTATAATTCCTCATGGAGAAATCATCCAAATTTCTCATGGAAGGATCAACAAAAGCCTCAACAAGGCTTTAATAATGGTAGAAGAAATAGGTTTAGCAATAGCAAGCCTTTTCCATCATCATCTCAGTAACAGACAGAGAATTCTGAGTAGAGCCCCTCTAGCTTAGCAAACATAGTCTCTGATCTATCTAAGGCCACTCTAAATTTCATGAATGAAAAAAGGTCCTCCATTAGAAATTTAGAGGCACAAGTGGGCCAGCTGAATAAAAGAGTCACTAAAACTCCTCCTAGTACTCTCCCAAGTAATACAGAAGAGAATCCAAAAAGAGAGTGCAAGGCCATAACCTTACTTGGTGTGGCCAAACCTAGAGAGGAGGAGGAGAACGTGAATCCCAGTGAGGAAAACCTCATGGGATGTCCTCTAGACATAAAGGAGTTCCCAATTGAGGAACCTAAGGAATCTGAGGCTCATCTAGAGACCATAGAGATTCCATTGAACCTATTTCTGCTATTCATGAGCTCTGATGACTATTCCTCCTCTGAAGAGGATGAAGATATTACTGAAGAGCACGTTGCTAAGTACCTTAGAGCAATCATGAAGCTGAATGCCAAGTTATTTGGTAATGAGACTTGGGTGGATGAACCCTCCTTGCTCACCAATGAACTGAATAACTTGATTAGGCAGACATTACCTCAAAAGAAAGAGGATCCCGGAAGGTTTTTAATACCTTGTACCATAGGCACCATGACCTTTAAGAAGGCTCTGTGTGACCTAGGATCAAGCATAAACCTCATGACACTCTCTGTCATGGAGAAACTAGGAATCTTTGAGGTACAAGTTGCAAGAATCTCACTAAAAATGGCAAACAAATCAATGAAACAGGCTTATGGACTAGTAGAGGACGTGCTAGTGAAGGTTGAATGCCTTTACATCCCTGCTGATTTCATAATCCTAGACACTGGGAAGGATGAGGATGAATCCATCATCCTTGGCAGACCTTTTCTAGCCACAACAAAAGCTGTGATTGATGTTGACAGAGGAGAGTTGGTCCTTTAATTGAATGAGGACTACCTTGTATTCAAGACTCAAGGTTCTCCTTCTGTACACATGGAGACGAAGCATGAAAAGCTTCTCTCAATACAGAGTCAAACAAAGCCCCCACATTCAAACTCTAAGTTTTGTGTTGAGAGGCCACAACCATGCTCTGATTATCTGTGAGGCTTCATGAGAGCCCACTGTCAAGCTATTGACATTAAAGAAGCGCTTATTAGGAGGCAACCCAATTTTTATTTATCTATGTTATTTTATGTTTTCTTTAGGTTGATGATCATGAGGAGTCACAAAAACAACTGCAAAAATCAAAGCAAATTCAAAAACAGCATTAAAAATAGCACACCATGGAGGATAAGCTTACTGGCGTTTAAACGCCAGTAAGAGTAGCAGAATGGGCGTTAAACGCCTAGTCTGGCACCATTTTGGGCGTTTAACGCCAGAAATTGGCACCAGACTGGCGTTTAACACCAGAAATGGGCACCAGACTGGCATTTAACGCTAGAAACTGGCTACAGCTTGGTGTTAAACGCCAGGAAAGGTATAAAAGCTGGCGTTTAACGCCAGAAACAAACAGCAGTCTGGCGTTAAATGCCAGAATTACACTCTAAGGGCATTTTTGCATGCCTAAATAGAGCAAGGATGAGAAGTCCTTGACCCCTCAGGATCTGTGGACCCCACAGGATCCCCACCTCTCTCTCTCTCTCTCCCCCCTCACACATCTCTATAACACTCTACCCAAAACACCACTCACCTATCAAATCCTATCCTCTTCCCTATATAAACCCCTCCACACTCCTTCATTTTCACACATTACCAACACTACTTCTACCCCTTGGCCGAACCACATACCATCCTCTATCTCCTCCATTTTCTTCTTCTTTCCCTTCTTTCTTTCTTCTTTTGCTCGGGAACGAGCAAACCTTCTAAGTTTGGTTTGGTAAAAGCATTGCCTTTTATTTTTCCATAACCATTTATGGCACCTAAGGCCAGAGAAACATCTAGAAAAAGGAAAGGGAAGGCAAAAGCTTCCAACTCCGAGTCATGAGAGATGGAGAGATTCATCTCAACAGCCTATCACTAGAAAAATGATGGAGCAAACAAGAGAGCCAACTCATGGACCTCAACAAGAGCATGAGGAAATTCTTAATCAAGAAATCCCTGAGATGTCTCATGGGATGTATTTTTCTCCACATAATTATTGGGAGCAACTCAACACCTCTTTGGAAGGCTTGAGTTACAACATGGACCAACTAAGGGTGGAGCACCAAGAGTACTCCATCATTCTCCATGAGATTAGAGAAGATCAAAAAGCTATGAGGGAGGAGCAACAAAGGCAAGGAAGAGACATAGAGGAGCTCAGGCGTTCCATTGGATCTTCAAGAGGAAGAACTAGCCGCCATCACTAAGGTGGACCCGTTCTTTGATTTTCTTGTTCTTATTTTTCTGTTTTTTGAATTTGATGCTTTATGTTTGTCTATGTTTGGGTCTTCATTACATGATCATTAGTGTCTAGTGCCTATGTCTTAAAGCTATGAATAACTCCATGAATCATTCACCTCTCTTAAATGAAAAATGTGCCTAATTACAAAAAGAACAAGAAGTACTTGGATTTCAAATTTTATCTTGAAATTAGTTTAATTATTTTGATGTGGTGGCAATACTTTTTGTTTTCTGAATGAATGCTTGAACAGTGCATATTTTTTATAGCGAAGTTTATGAAATGTTAAAATTGTTGGCTCTTGAAAGAATGATGAACAAAGAGAAATGGTATTGATAATCTGAAAAATCATGAAATTGATTCTTGAAGTAAGAAAAAGCAGTGAAAAAGAGAAAATAGCGAAAAAAAGTGGCGAAAAAAAAGAGAGAAAGAAAGAAAAAAAGAAAAAGCAAGCAGAAAAAGCCAATAGCCCTTTAAACCAAAAGGCAAGGGTAAAAAGGATCCAAGGCTTTGAGCATTAATGGATAGGAGGGCCCAAGGAAATAAAATCCAGACCTAAGCGGCAAAATCAAGCTGTCCCTAACCATGTACTTGTGTCATGAAGGTCCAAGTGAAAAGCTTGAGACTGAGTGGTTAAAGTCGTGATCCAAAGCAAAAAGAGTGTGCTTAAGAACTCTGGACACCTCTAACTGGGGACTTTAGCAAAGCTGAGTCACAATCTGAAAAGGTTCACCCAGTTATGTGTCTGTGGCATTTATGTATCCGGTGGTAATATTGGAAAATAAAGTGCTTAGGGCCACGGCCAAGACTTATAAAGTAGCTGTGTTCAAGAATCAACATACCGAACTAGGAGAATCAATAACACTATCTAAAATTCTGAGTTCCTATAGATGCCAATCATTCTGAATTTCAAAGGATAAAGTGAGATGCCAAAACTATTCAGAAGCAAAAAGCTACTAGCCCCGCTCATCTAATTAGGACTAAGTTTCATTGATATTGTGAGATTCATTGTATATTCTCTTCTTTTTATCCTATTTTGTTTTCAGTTGCTTGGGAACAAGTAACAATTTAAGTTTGGTGTTGTGATGAGCGGATAATTTATACGCTTTTTGGCGTTATTTTTAGATAGTTTTTAGTAGGATCTAACTACTTTTTAGTATATTTTTATTAGTTTTTAAGCAAAATTCACATTTCTGGGCTTTACTATGAGTTTGTGTGTTTTTTTGTGATTTCAGGTATTTTCTGGCTGAAATTGAGGGACCTGAGCAAAAATCTGATTCAGAGGCTGAAAAAGGATTGCTGATGCTATTGAATTCTGACCTCTCTGCACTCGAAATGCCTTTTTTGGAGCTACAGAAACCCAAATGGCGCACCCTCAATTGCATTGGAAAGTAGACATCCAGGACTTTTCAGCAATATATAATAGTTTATACTTTGCTCGAGTTTTGACGACGCAAACTGGCGTTCAAACGCCAACTTCCTGCCTTATTCTAGCGTTAAACGCCAGAAATAGGATAGAAGCTGGAGTTAAACGCCCAAACTGGCATAAAAACTGGCGTTTAACTCCAAGAAAAGTCTCTGCACATGAAAGCTTCAATGCTCAGTCCAAGCACACACCAAGTGGGCCCGAAAGTGGATTTCTGCATCATTTGCTTATTTCTGTAAATCATAGTAACTAGTCTAGTATAAATAGGACCTTTTACTATTGTATTAGGGATCTTTGATCAGTTTTATGCTATCTCAGACTTTTATGGGGCTGGCCATTTGGCCATGCCTGGACCTTCATCACTTATGTATTTTCAACGGTGGAGTTTCTACACACCATAGATTAAGGTGTGGAGCTCTGCTGTACCTCAAGTATTAATGCAATTACTATTGTTCTTCTATTCAAGTCAAGCTTATTCTTATTCTAAGATATTCATTTGTACACAAGAACATGATGAATGTGATGATTATGTGACACTCATCACCATTCTCAACTTATGAACGCATGCCTGACAAACACTTCTGTTCTACATGAAAATAAGCTTGAATGCATATCTCTTGGATTCTTGGTCCATGCATTTGATTGCCTCTCCTGACAACAGAGCTTTCAATTCCTTGATATCAGAGTCTTCGTGGTATAAGCTAGAATCAATTGGCAGCATTCTTGAGATCCAAAAAGTCTAAACCTTGTCTGTGGTATTCCGAGTAGGATCTGGGATGGGATGACTGTGACGAGCTTCAAACTCATGACTGTTGGGCGTAGTGACAGACGCAAAAGGATCACTGGATCCTATTCCAACACAAGTGAGAACCGACAGATGATTAGCCCTACGTAACCCGTAGCCGGACCATTTTCACTGAGAGGACGGGAGGTAGCCATTGACAACGGTGATATCCGAACATACAGCTTGCCATAGAAAGGAGTATGAAGGATTGGATGAAGGCAGTAGAAAAGCAGAGATTCAGAAGGAATAACGCATCTCCATATGCTTATCTGAAATTCCCACCAATGAATTACATAAGTATATCTATCTTTATTTTATGTTTATTTATCTTTTAATTATCAAAACTCTATAACCATTTGAATCCACCTGACTGAGATTTACAAGATGACCATAGCTTGCTTCAAGCCGACAATCTCCGTGGGATCGACCCTTACTCACGTAAGGTTTATTACTTGGACGACCCAGTGCACTTGCTGGTTAGTTGTACGAAGTTGTGAAAAAGAGTTGAGATTACAATTGTGCGTACCAAGTTGTTGGCGCCATTGAGATCACAATTTCGTGCACCATAAAACAAGATGAAATAGAAAGAGAAAAAACTGAGAAAATGAGGTGGAAGATAAAGAAAAAGAGAAAAGAACAAAATAGAAAAAAAACACACACAGACACAGACACACACACACGCACACACATATATAATACAGAAATTTTAGTTGTATAATATAAAAGTTGTTTTAAATTGTGTAGATCATTTAGTTGAATAACAAAGAAAAATAACATTTTTTGTTAAAAAAATATAAATTTTAATTGCATAACACAAATTATTTTGAATTCTGTAAGTTCTCTAATTGAATAACAAGACATAAAAACATAAAATTTGTTTTGAATTGTACCAATTTTTTTAGTTGAATAACATAAAAATTTTAGTTAAATAACAGAAAAATGAAGGGTTAAGTACAATTATGGTCTCAAAGGTTTAGGCCAAAAATTTTATTCGTCCCCAACCTTTTTTTTATTTAAATTCATCCCTAAAATTTGACTTATTGGATTTAAAATCCTCCTTCGAACAATTATACCCTCAGTATCTATCATCATCTCTATTATCACAACCCCGTTATGTTCTTCTTCTCACTCACACCTTTAGAAGAGAAAGAAGCAGAGACTCAGAGAGAGAAACAAAAACTCAGAAGAGAAAGAAGGAGAGAAGGAAGCCTCGCCCTTGTCGTGCCTCGCCCTCGCTGTCACCATTGCCTCGATGCGCCTCGCCCTCGTCTCGTATTTCTTGTCGTCGTTGGGGTGGTGGTGGTGGTGGTGGTCGTGTTCCCTTCCCCTTCTCTCCCTGCTCTTCACTATCTAGATTCACTGCCACCACCACCACACAGCTCTACCGTCACTGTCATCACAGGCAATTAAGTTAAGATTCAAATTCTTAATGTTTGTTCTTATTCATCACAATTCCTAATTCTCGAATTCATCACAAATTCTGTGGCTGAGTTAATAGAGAATCCTTTGAATTGTTGTTGCTTTTCTTAGCTCTTTGGTTTTAGTGAGAAATTAGAGGAAGAACAAGATGTTTGTTGTTCTTGTTAATGTCTGATTTTCTTGTTAATATTTGTCTTGACGATGATGATAATTTTCTTTTTTGTTAGAATAGTGTTGTTGAATTGTTGTTTTGGTTTTGATTTTGATTTTGATTTATTTGAGGTATTATTGAAGGTTGGGTTTTCTTGTTGGATTCATGAACAGATGGTGATGGGGTGGTAGTGGGTGGAGTGGTGGTAGTGAAAAGTGAGAAGAGAAAAACGGGTATTTAACGGTGCTGGTAATGCTAACGGTGTGAAGAGTAGGTGATAATAATGGTGAGAAGAGAGAGAAGAGGTATTTTTGTCATTTAAAAAAGTAATTTATCCAAAAGAACGATTTTAAAATTACATTAAATCATACGGATGATTTTGTATGTAAAAAAAATTAGAAACAAAAAAAAAATTTAACCTAAACCATAAAAACTAAAATCGTACTTAACTATAAAATAAAAGTTGAATAGCACGTAAATTGATTTGAATTGTGCTGATATTTTAGATGAATAACATAAAAAAACATATAAATTTTAATATAAACACAAAAATTTGAGTCCTAAATATAGAAATTTTAGTAGAATAACATAAAAATGTACCTTAAATAATGTAAAAAAAATAATTTAAATTTCTGTGTTTATCAACACAAAATTTATGTGTTTATTATCAAAAAATTTGTGTTTTTCTTTCCTTATTTCACTTCAAAAATTTTATTTATTTACACATAATTTCTTTTGGTATTTTGTGAATAAATCTATTTATTTTCTTCTTATTGTTTTATTCAAAAAGTTGTGTTTACATTAAAAACGTTTTTATGCTTATATCACCACAAAATTTTTATGTATATCATCAATAAATTTTTGTATTTTTTTCCTTCAAAAAAGTTTATTTACTTTTAAAAAATTTCTGTATTTTTCACCACAAAAGTTGTGTCTGTGTTGTCAATAAATTTCTTTGTTTTTAATTTGATTCTCTTCAAAAAATTGTGTTTACCTTAAAATAATTTATGTATTTATCGTTATATTCTTCTATTGTTTTTTATTCTTCTTTTTTATAATTTTTTTTAAATTCATAAAGAAACAAACAAATAAATAAAGAAGGATGGAAAAATATAGAAAAAAAAAATAAAGAGGTAGACAATCCAAAATTAGAATTGAAGAAAAAAGAAAATGTAGAAAAAAGATAAAGATAAAGATGAAGAGAAGATACTAATCAGAAATTAAGAACGTGAATAATATAAATAAAAAAATATGCTTAAAATTACTTGATTGAATTTGATTATAAAAATAATTTATTTAGTTATATTTTTGTAAAAAATTTTGCACTATCAATCCATAATGAATAAACTCGACCTTACAGTAGTAATCATATAATTGTTGATGATTTAATTGATACTTAACGTGACTTAATTAACCTCTCTATTGATGATTGAATCTATACTCTTTTGGTTGGCAGTGGCACTACCAACATACGAAGCTATTATTACTAGAGACTAACTAATCTAGGGTTCAGTCATAGGCAAAACTAGTACTCTTTGCCCCGGCCCATCCACATTATAAGGGATCTACTCTAGAAATCTGAATCGCTATCTTTTTTTACGAGATGTGTATACGTTATTTAATTTAATTCACTAACTTATAAACAATTTAATGTGTAGAACAACTGACCCAATTTAAATAAAAAATAGAACACTTAATTTTTTTTTTTTTTTAGTTTGTTATAAGTGAAACCAATTAAACCATCAACTTGAGAGGATCAGGTTGTTAGATCATTTGTTCTTTTTTTGTTATATTTATTTATAGATACATAAAGATAAAAAATTGTATTTGACAGATAAGATATGAATAAAAATATTGTATTTAAAAATACTGAATTAATGTATTTTGTGTCTATCCTGATAGAAAAGATATAAGAGACACTAATAAATAATACAACTTATTTTTTATTAATTTTTTATAATTATATTTTTTTATTATTATATTTTTCTTCTCATATTTTTTGAATAAAAAAAATAAAAATAAATTAAATTTTTATAATTTATTTTTAACTTATTATCAAATAGAATACAAAAATACAAAATTTTGTATTTCTATCATTTGTGTATTATTTTATTCTCAAAAATAAATATAACTTTAAATAATTATTGAAAATTTAAATCTTATTTTATATATACAGTAATAACAAATTTTTAAATAAAATTCTAATTTATGACGAATTAATTTTTACTCTACTGAATTAAAAGATATTAATGAAAAAGAAAAAGTTAAATGAAACCAGCCATAGCCTCAATCAACCAAATTATGCTACAAAGGGCTACATGGCTCAACCTAGCTAGGTTACATATGCTATGATTATTATTCAAATACAGAATGTATTGCGTATGATCCGTAATTAGTGGCTAACATAAATGGGCCAAACCATGTGTTTGATAAACTCATTCATTTTTCTTCCATTATCCTGTTCCATTTGAATTTGATATATCAACAAAGTACAAGGTTCAAAATCTGAAGTCCAGAGGAAGATGTTGACACAATCTTTGTTTTTTATTGTCAGTTTCAATGTAACAATACTACCCCCTTTCTTCGAATCCGTACCATGACAAACAAAATATGAAACATAATAATAATAATCATTCACTTGCTTGTTGCTAGATTGAACTGAACCTAGTGCTGAAGCAGGTACATCATACATCTACATCTTCTTAGAAAGTCTCCATAAAATGAATCTACATATCCACACTGTCTAGTCTAGTTATCCTTATCTTCTTACATACAATTTTTGATGATTAAGGTTCTGTCATGCCCCTGCTACAAGCTAAGTGTGTATGACAAAAAAAAGAAAATGGAACTCTCTATCGAAAGAAAATGCATCACAATTTAACAAAAATTTTAAGTTCAAATAAAATATAAAATATACAAATGACAATTGACGTTTTTTATTTGAATTTTAGAACTTAATTATTTAAACAAACAAGTAAATTAATTATTTGACTAATTTAAATCGATTAAAAAATAATTAATATTAAGTTATAACTCAACCCGTATCCATAAATTATAATTAATTTAAATTGATTAAATTAAATGCTACCATGAATTGAACAGCAGATAAAAATATACAGCTTGCAATTTTTTTTTTAAGTTTTTCTTTTATGTTAATTAAATGGCGGGCATCTTATTAGTCATGCTAAAAGAAATCAGAGATCGTTTTTTTTAAATAATGGAGTAAATCATTTTTCTATCCTGATTTGTTTTCCATAAATGTCGGTGCATAATAATCACCAAAAAATATATTAGTTGGAGTAGATACTTTTGTTAGATACCCCGAGATATTTTCTTATCTTTTAAGGCTAAATTATTAGGGTACTAATTTTTATGGACTAATTATTCATAGTTAGGTCTTTCCTAATAGAAACAAGTTTTTGCAATTCATGCACATTCATGTTGGTGACGAGATTGAAGTCTGAACAGAAGAAATCCTCAGGTTGGAAAGAAAATTGTGAAGTTAATTTGTCACTTTCCATCATTTCCATTTGTGCCTAATCTAAAAGACCAAGCCTACATTATTATTCACTCTTTTGAAGGCAAAAGGCCCCATGTCTCTCTCTCACACACTCTCTCACTCCCTTTATGGACAATCATACATCGTTGTGGTCAGAGATAATGCATCCTTTGACCAGGTCAAAGTGCAGATAAGCATTTACATATAATTTTTTGGTTATACAAATTATGGTTAAAGAATAGAGGAAAAAAAAGGAGAAACTAGAGAGAATGTTTTTAGCATTAGTTTGGTAAAAAAAGAGAAAAAAGAAGAAGAGAATGAAGGGTGTAATACGCTATCATACAGAGTTTTATACTTAAGCAGTAAAATAGAGATTCTGTGGTATTATGACTTCTAAAATAAAATATATATACATATATAATATAATGAAAAGAATATAATATTCGAGGAGTTTTGAAGGTTGGTTAAGCAAAAACGTAAAAAATAAAAGCGCAATGCTCACGGTAACGATTTCTTGCGTACGAAAAAAGGTAAAGATACATATAGATAATAGAAACAGATTGTCAAGAATACAAAATAATCAAGCTCCGGGCTCAACCTGCAAAGCTAATGCTGGCCAGAGGATAATTATATACATACATATAATTCCAAGTTCTCAAAATACTCAAATAACCCTAGTTCTCCATCAAAAGCTTTAAAGAGGAACATAGCTAGCTATATATATACATATAGGAGAATTCTAGAACATAAATACATCATATGATATCAAAATATAAAATCCCAAATTAGAGTTCGCGTGCCAGAGATCTCAGACGCTCACTGAGGTGCATCCCGACTTGCCTCTAGAAACAACAACATACATACTGTATGAGAATCAGAGGTTCTCAACATGGTAAAGGTGCCCACATATATAAGATATAAGGTCCCAGAAAAAGCAGAGGTAATCCTAGAACTTTGACACTCAGATTTAAAACTTAAAGTTATACTTTTCAACCATAATTAAGGTAGATAAGCTAAGGGTCTTAAAATTCTAACTCTAACTTAACTTGATCCTTTTAGCTTCTCACCTTCCTTTGTTCCTTCGGAAATCCAAAGCACAAACAAGCAATGCAAACAAAGCAAATACAATTAAAGTAGGTAGCAAATTTAGCAAGTAAGCATAATAATCACATAGGCAAGCCCAATTAATGCACAATCAAACAAAGCACACATATGCATATGATGTGTATCTATCCTACTCGCTGTGAACTCACGTGTTGGTTATGTCGCTAGAACTTGACACATTCGGCAGCTAATCCAGATATCGTCTCTCTGACATACCTCTACACTCTTGGGATATAGTGCCCGTCACATTTTCTAGGATAAAGTGTTCACACACTCTTGGGATATAGCGCCTGCCACACTCTCAGAATATTTTGCCCGTCACACTCATGGGATATAGAGAAAACTTAAACATACTCATCATCAACAATCTCAATCAGGCCTCAATTATCATATTCATAATCATTCATATTTGTTCATTCAATATCATTATGGCCAAAATTCATCAATTATAGAACACTTCTGCACTTCTCATTCATAATTCACCGTATCTCAAGCTTCTTTCACTTCCATGTTACCTCTCCTTTCTAATCCAACCCCCTTCACTATCATTGCAACTCAATTCTAGGGTCTTAGAGTAAAATTAGAGGTTTAGAGGTTCAAAATCATGTTTAAATCACAAAACTCAATTTGCTGAAAAATAGGGCTCCGCGTACGTGAACCATGTCCCACGTATGCGGAAGTGCTATTTTTTCCAACTTGCATATGCGCCCCCTGGCCGCGTACGCGAATACCCTGGACAGAGGCGAATGGCCACATAAGCAGCCTTAAGTCCGCGTACGCGCCCCCTTCATTATCCTTAAAAAGTTGTTAATAATGCAGATTTCACATTTTACACCTCCAACTTCTGACGCGCATAACTCTTCCGTTAGAAATTATTTTTCATCTGTTCTTTGAACGGCATAAATTTCACAGATCCAATTTTCATATAAAACAAGTTTGAAAAGGTTTTGGGTTCCAAAAGCCAAGTTATAGCCCGCTGAAGTTTAGTCAAAAATTAACTTTTAACAAAAATTCTCAAACCTCTATTTTCACCAAATCAAAACTCAATACCAGCTTTCCATACTTGTAAACAGCACCAAAATCTATCAAACTATTACCTCAACCTTCTCATTCATTCCATTACACATTAATATACTACTTTATCAAATTTACCCCAATAATTCACTTTCTACACAACTTCATACTCAATCAACAAAGTACATCATTATTCATTAAAAATCATAATTCCACCAACTATCTACCACATTTATATCATTAACCAACACACCAATTATCCATGTCCAAATCAACATATATTGCATTAGCAAAAGCCACTAAACATGCACAAAACATACAATTCAACTTATCGTAAGTCGTCTAGCCTAAGTTTTCACGACACATTATATATTACATACGAGAAATCAAAACCATACCTTGTTCGATTTCTCCCTATAACAAAGACACCTCAAATACGCAAGACCACAAGCCTCCACCACCAAAATTCAGCAACCAAGCACAACCCAAGCTTCTGATCTCGACAAATATGCTCCAATTCATATATATATATATATATATATATATATATATATATATATATATATATATATATATATATACTACCTGATTTATATACAAAATTTCAATACTAAACCACAATAATCAACTGATTCACTAGGGTTAGAGTTGTCTCACCTTACCGACAAAAAATTGGGTCAAAATCTGGCAAGCCCACTAAGTTAGCTTGATCCTAAACGTCAAAATCAATAAAATCTCAACACCAAATCATAGGATTTTTGAAATTGGAGGAGTAGAGAATACAAACTAAAAAGTGACGTTCTTACCTAATTGAATGCTGGGCTTCATAGAGCTCAACGTTGCGGTTGCGTGGCCGCAAACGGTGTGACAATTGGAACTCCGGATTGAGAGTTATACTAAATTGAAATAGGAGCAATGGTTTGCTCTTTCCTTCTCCCCCTTTTCCTATGGCTTCAGCGTGTTTCATTTGAGGGAGGAGGGAGAAGAGCTATAGCTCTTAATATTGGGTGAGTTGGATTGGGAAATGTGCCCATTATGGGCCCGGTTCGATCGGTTTGGTCCGTTCGACCTAATTTTGGACTAAATTTTTTAAAATTAGTGTAAAAAATGATGAGATAAGTAATAATGAACTTGTGTTTTGAACAATGATCACTAAGATTCTATGCTACTGATATATTGATATTGATGAGTTGTTATGCACCTAACAAGGATGGAGGTTAATCCTTCTTGTCGAGGTCGTGGCGCTGACGTAAGGACAGTGGTTAATCTCGCTTACATTGAGTTGTGAGATCTGAGACTGAGTATTCCGCTCGCATCCTTTCGAGTCATAAGAGTGTGCCGGGCACTATATCCCTGGGGTACCCATTTTTATTCATGACCTAAAGGCGACATCCCAAGGGGATGTGTCAGATTGGAAGTTGAACCGACAATATGATATCATAGCGAATAGGTGATGAGCGGATATTTTATACGCTTTTTGGGGGTAATTTCATGTAGATTTAGTATGTTTTAATTAGTTTTTAGTAGAATATTATTAGTTTTTAAGCAAAAATCATATTTCTGGACTTTACTATGAGTTTGTGTGTTTTTCTGTGATTTTAGGTATTTTTTGGCTGAAATTGAGGGAGCTGAGCAAAAATTTGATTTAGGCTGAAAAAGGACTGCTGATGCTGTTTGATTCAGACCTCCCTGCACTCAGAAAGAATTTTTAGAGCTACATAAGTTCAATTGGTGCACTCTCAATTGGGTTGGAAAGTAGACATCCAGGGCTTTCCAGCAATATATAATAGTCCATACTTTGCGCGAAGATACACGACGTAAACTGGCATTCAACGCCAGTTCCATGTTGTAGTCTGGCATTTAGCGCCAGAAACATGTTACGGACCAGAGTTGAACGCCAAAAACACGTGACAACCTGGCGTTCAACTCCAGAAGCAGCCCAGGCACGTGAGAAGCTTAAGTCTCAGCCCCAGCACACACCAAGTGGGCTCTAGAAGTGGATCTCTGCACCAATTATCTTAGTTTACTCATTTTCTGTAAACCTAGGTTACTAGTTTAGTATTTAAACAACTTTTAGAGATTTATTTTGTATCTCATGATATTTTTAGATCTGAATTTTATACTCTTTGACGGCATGAGTCTCTAAACTCCATTGTTGGGGGTGAGGAGCTCTGCAGCGTCTCGATGAATTAATGCAATTATTTCTGTTTTCCTTTCAAACATGCGTGTTCCTATCTAAGATGTTCATTCGCGCTTAATTATGGAGAAGGTGATGATCCGTGATACTCATCACCTTCCTCAATCCATGAACGTGTGCCTGACAACCACCTCCGTTCTACATTAGATTGAATGAGTATCTCTTAGATTCCTTAATCAGAATCTTCGTGGTATAAGCTAGATTGATGGCGGCATTCATGAGAATCCGGAAAGTCTAAACCTTGTCTGTGGTATTCCGAGTAGGATTCTGGGATTGGATGGCTGTGATGAGCTTCAAACTTGTGAGTGTTGGGTGTGATGACAAACACAAAAGGATCAATGGATCTTATTCCGACATGATCGAGAACCAACAGATAATTAGCCGTGCTGTGACAGAGCATTTGGACCATTTTCACTGAGAGAATGGAAAGTAGCCGTTGACAATGGTGATTCCCTACATATAGCTTGCCATGGAAGGAGCCTTGCATTTATGAAAGTGAGTAAGCATTATGTTGCAGGGATTCAGAGGACAAAGCATCTCCAAAACCCCAACATATTCTCCATTATTGCACAACAAGTAATTATTTCACACTCTTTTATTTTTTTTATAATTCAAACTGATAATTATAATTGATATCCTGACTAACAATAATAAAATAAACATAGTTTGCTTCAAACCAATAATCTCCGTGGGATCGACCCTTACTCACGTAAGGTATTACTTAGACGACCCAGTGCACTTGCTGGTTAGTGGTACGAAATTATAAAAAATCTTGATTTTGATATTGGCATTACAATTTCGTACACCAAGTTTTTGGCGCTGTTGCCGAGGATTGTTTGAGTTTGAACAACTAAAGGTTTATTTTGTTACTTAGATTAGGAATAATTTATTTTTGTTGCTATAGAGTCATTAAATTCTGAGTCATTTATTTCCTTTTTAAAAATTTTTCAAAAATATTACTTTTCTTTATCAATTTTTAATTTTTTTTCGTGAATTAGTGTCTTGTTCTAAGTTTGGTATCAATTGCATATTTTATATTTTCCTTTTAAATTTTTGAATTAGTGTTTTTTGTTTTTCCTTGATCCTCAAATTGTTCTTGTCAATTTTTCTTGTTTGATCTTTGGTTTGTCTTATTCTGTGTCTTTTCTTGTTTTTCTTGTGCTTTTTCAAAACATTAGTTTTCAAAAAAAAATTTATTTTTATCTATAAAAATAATACATCTTTAAAACACGTTACATTTATAGCTCAGTATATTCTTTTTAAAATCTTTTTCAAAAATAATTTTTCTTTGATTGAATCTTGTGCCAAACTTTAAGTTTGGTGTTTTGTTGTTAATTTTTTTATAATTTTCAAAAATTTTATTGAAGTTTTCTAAAAATTTTAAGTTTGGTGTTCTTTCTTTTGTTCTTGTTGTTTTTGTAAATCTTCAAGGTGTTCTTGAGTCTTCTTTATGTTTTGATCTTAAAATTTTTAAGTTGGGTGTTCCTTGGTGTTTTTCCTCCAAAATTTTCGAAACCAAGGAGCATTAGATCTAAAAATTTTAAGTCTTGTGTCTTTTATGTGTTTTTCTCTTTCATCATAAAATTCAAAATTCAAAAAATATCTTTTCTAACTATTTTTAAGCTACTTTTTCGAAATTTTTTTATAAAAATTCAGATTTCAATTTCAAAATTTTTCAAATCTTATCCTCCTAAGATTTTTTATAAAAAAATTATATAATATTTTATTATCTTTTTCAAAAATATCCTAACCACTTTCTCTCTCCTCAATTTTTTTCGAAAATCTTCACAAAACATTTTCAAATTTTTTTTTATTTTTATTTTATCTTATTTTATTTTATTATTTCGAAAATAAATTTTTATATATAATAAAATAAATAATATCTACATCCATATCATCTCCCTTGCTCCATCATGGAACTAAGTGGAAATGAACAGTCCAGAAGGACTCTGGGGTCATATGCTAACCCCACTACTGCTTCATATGGGAGTAGTATCTGTATACCCTTCATCGGAGTCAGTAGCTTTGAGTTGAATCCTCAGCTCATTATCATGGTGCAGCAAAGTTGCCAGTATTTCGGTCTTCCACAGGAAGAACCTACAGAGTTTCTGGCACAATTTTTACAAATTGTTGACACAGTACATGATAAGGAAGTGGATCAGGATGTCTACAGATTATTACTATTTCCATTTGCTGTAAAGGACTAAGCTAATAGGTGGTTAAATAACCAACCTAAGGACAGGATAAAGACATGAAAATAACTGTCAGAAAAATTTCTGAATCACTATTTTCCTCCAAAACGGATGACACAGCTAAGACTAAGCATCCAAGGCTTCAAACAAGGAGATAATGAATCCCTTTATGATGCCTGGGAGAGATACAGAGAGATGCTAAGAAAATGCCCCTCTGAAATATTTTCAGAGTGGGTGCAATTAGACATCTTCTATTATGGGCTTACAGAGAGAGCTCAGATTTCTCTAGACCACTCAGCTGGTGGATCTATACACATGAGAAAGACAATTGAAGAAGCTCAAGAGCTCATTGATACAGTTGCCAGGAATCAGCACCTGTACCTAAGCAGTGAATTTCCCAAGAAGGAAGAGGCTAAAACAGTAACTGCTGAACTCAATCCTGCAGATCAAGCTGTCGAATTCAATCAGCAATTAGATTTTCTAACAAAACAGCTAGCCGAATTCAAGGAGATACTACAAGAAACAAGAATGGCTAATATGAATATGGAAGTACAGTTGAAGCAAACAGAATGGTAGTTATCAAAACAAATAACAGAAGAATACTAAGCAGTTCAATTAAGAAGTGGAAAAATATTAAATACCTCACTTCAAGATAGCAGGAAGCCAAGAAATAAGAAAACCACCCAAAATCCATCTGAGGACAATCAGAGCCCAGAGAGGAATAACTCTGGCGCTAAAACGCCAGAAGATGGGTGGAAAGCTGGCGCTGAATGCCCAGACCATGCTCAGTCTTGGCATTCAACGCCAGAAATAAGCAAGGAAGTGGCGTTGAACGCCCAAAGGAAGCACAGTTCTGGCGTTCAGACGCCAGAAACAGGTAAGGAGCTGGCGTCTAACGCCACTCCAGCTTCCACCACTGGCATTCAAATGCTAGTGGGAGATCAGACACATACAAGTGCTGATAACATCCCCTCTAAAAAGGCTTCTCAACACACATCTGTAGGCAATAAACCTACAGCAACTAAGGTTGAGGAATACAAAGCCAAAATGTCTTATCCTCAGAAACTCTGCCAAGCAGAATAGGATAAGCAATTTGTCCGCTTTGCAGACTATCTCAGGACTCTTGAAATAAAGATTCCGTTTGCAGAGGCACTTGAGCAAATACCATCTTATGCTAAGTTCATGAAAAAGATCTTAAGTCATAAGAAGGATTGGAGGAAAACTAAAAAAGTTTACCTCACTGAATAATGCAGTGCAGTCATTCTGAAAAGCTTACCTGAGAAGCTTAAGGATCCGGGAAGCTTTATGATACCATGCACATTAGAAGGTACTTGCACCAAGCAAGCTCTATGTGATCTTGGGGCAAGTATTAATCTAATACCTGCAGCTACTATCAAAAAGTTTGGGTTGACTGATGAAGTTAAACCAACCTGGATATGTCTTCAACTTGCTGATGGCTCCATTAAATACCCATCAGGCGTGATTGAAGACATGATTGTCAAGGTTGGGTGGTGCGCGAAATTGTGAACAATACTTTTTCACAACTCTCATAATCCCCGGTAATGGCTCCAAAAACTGGGTAGCTCAATACCATGGCATTACACAACTTCGCACAACTAACCAGCAAGTGCACTGGGTCGTCCAAGTAATACCTTACGTGAGTAAGGGTCGATCCCACGGAGATTGTTAGCATTGAAGCAAGCTATGGTCATCTTGTAAATCTTAGTCAGGCAAACTCAAATGTATATGATGATGAACGAAAATAATATAAAAGATAAAGATAGTGATACTTATGCATATCATTGGTGTAAGAGCTTCAGACAAGTGTATGAAGATGCCTTCCCTTCCGTCTCTCTGCTTTCCTACTGCCTTCATCCAATCCTTCTTACTCCTTTCCATGACAAGCTCGTGTAGGGTTTCACTGTTGTCAGCAGCTACCTCCCATCCGCGCAGTGAAAGCTAATGCACGCACTCTGTCACAGTACTGCCAATCACCGGTTTGGTTCCCTCCCCTACCGGAATAGAATCCCTCTTTTGCGTCTGTCACTAACGCCCAGTAGGTTACAGGTTTGAAGCACGTCACAGTCATTCAATCATTGAATCCTACTCAGAATACCACAGACAAGGTTAGACCTTCCGGATTCTCTTGAATGCTGCCATCAAGTCCTGCCTATACCACGAAGACTCTGATCTCACGGAATGGTTGGCTCGTTTGTCAGGCGAGCACTCGGTTGTCAGGCGATCAACCATGCATCGTGCAATCGGGAATCCAAGAGATATTCACTAAGCCCCAGATGCTTGTAGAACAAGAATGGTTGTCAGTCACCTTGTTCATGAGTGAGAATGGTGATGGGCGTCAATCATCACCTTCATCATGTTGAAGAACAAGTGATATCTTGGATAAAGAACAAGCAGAATTGAATGGAAGAACAATAGTAATTGCATTAATACTCGAGGTACAGCAGAGCTCCACACCTTAATCTATGGTGTGTAGAAACTCCACCGTTGAAAATACATAAGAACAAGGTCTAGGCATGGCCGAATGGCCAGCCTCCCAAAGGTCTAAGATAGCATAAAACGAAGATAGCTACCAAAAGTCTCTCTAAATACAATAGTAAAAGGTCCTACTTATAGAAAACTAGTACATAGATGAGTAAATGACATAAAAATCCACTTCCGGGCCCACTTGGTGTGTGCTTGGGCTGAGCAATGAAGCCTTTTCGTGTAGAGACTCTCCTTGGAGTTAAACGCCAGCTTTAGTGCCAGTTTGGGCGTTTAACTCCCAATTAGGTGCCAGTTCCGGCGTTTAACGCTGTAATTTCTTGAGGTGACTTTGAACGCCGGTTTGGGCCATCAAATCTTGGGCAAAGTATGGACTATTATATATTGCTAGAAAGCCCAGGATGTCTACTTTCCAACGCCGTTGAGAGCGCGCCAATTGGGCTTCTGTAGCTCCAGAAAATCCACTTCGAGTGCAGGGAGGTCAGAATCCAACAGCATCTGCAGTCCTTTTGAGTCTCTGGATCAGATTTTTGCTCAGGTCCCTCAATTTAAGCCAGAAAATACCTGAAATCACAGAAAAACACACAAACTCATAGTAAAGTCCAGAAAAGTGAATTTTAACTAAAAACTAATAAAAATATACTAAAAACTAACTAAAAGATACTAAAAACATACTAAAAACAATGCCAAAAAGCATACAAATTATCCGCTCATCACAACACCAAACTTAAATTGTTGCTTGTCCCCAAGCAACTGAAGATCAAATAAGATAAAAAGAAGAGAATATGCAATGAACTCCAAAAACATCTATGAAGATCAGTATTAATTAGATGAGCGGGGCTTTTATCTTTTTGCCTCTGAATAGTTTTGGCATCTCACTCTTAGTCCTTGTAATTCAGAATGATTGGCTTCCTTAGGAACTCAGAATCCAGATAGTGTTAATGATTCTCCTAGTAAAGTATGATGATTCTTGAACATAGCTATTTCTTGAGTCTTGGCTGTGGCCCAAAGCACTCTGTCTTCCAGTATTACCACCGGATACATACATGCCACAGACACATAATTGGGTGAACCTTTTCAGATTGTGACTCAGCTTTGCTAAAGTCCCCAATTAGAGGTGTCCAGGGTTCTTAAGCACACTCTTATTTGCCTTGGATCACAACTCTTATTTCTTTCTTTTTCTTTCTTCTCTTTTTTTTTTCGGTTTTTTTTTTTCGTTTGCTTCTTTCTTTTTCTTGCTTCAATAATCATTTTTAATGATTTTTCAGATCCTCAGTAACATGTCTCCTTTTTCATCATTCTTTCAAGAGCCAATATTCATGAACCACAATTTCAAAAGACATATGCACTGTTCAAGCATACATTCAGAGAACAAAAGTGTTGCCACCACATCAAATTAATAAAACTACTATAAAATTCAGAATTCATGCAATTCTTTTCTTTTTCAATTAAGCACGTTTTTTAGTCAAGAAAGGTGATGGATTCATAGGACATTCATAACTTTAAGGCATAGACACTAAGATACTAATGATCACAAGACACAAACATGGACAAACATAAAGCATAAAAATCGAAAAACAGAAGAATAAAGAACAAGGAAATCAAGGAACGGGTCCACCTTAGTGATGGCGGCTCTTTCTTGCTCTTGAAGATCCTATGGAGTGCTTGAGCTCCTCAATGTCTCTTCCTTGTCTTTGTTGCTCCTCCCTCATGATTCTTTGGTCTTCTCTAATTTCATGGAGGAGAATGGAGTGTTCTTGATGCTCCACCCTTAGTTGTCCCATGTTGGAACTCAAATTTCCTAGGGAGGTGTTTAATTGCTCCCAATAATTTTGTGGAGGAAAGTGCATCCCTTGAGGAATCTCAGGGATCTCATGGTGAGAGGGGTCTCTTGTGTATTCCATCCTTTTCTTGGTGATGGGCTTGTCCTCATCAATGGGGGTATCTCCCTCTATGTCAACTCCAACTGAATAACAGAGGTGACAGATGAGATGAGGAAAGGCTAATCTTGCCAAAGTGGAGGTTTTGTCCGCCACCTTGTAGAGTTCTTGGGCTATAACCTCATGAACTTCCACTTCTTCTCCAATCATGATGCTATGGATCATGATAGCCCGGTCTATGGTAACTTCGGACCGGTTGCTAGTGGGAATGATTGAGCGTTGTATGAACTCTAACCATCCTCTAGCCACGGGCTTGAGGTCATGCCTTCTTAATTGAACCGGCTTTCCTCTTGAATCTTGCTTTCATTGTGCGCCCTCTTCACATATGGTTGTGAGGACTTGGTCCAACCTTTGATCAAAGTTGACCCTTCTAGTGTAAGGATGCTCATCTCCTTGCATCAGAGGCAAGTTGAACGCCTCCCTCACACTCTCCTGACTAAAATCCAAGTATTTCCCCCGAACCATAGTGAGATAATTCTTTGGATTCGGGTTCACACTTTGGTCATGGTTCTTGGTGATCCATGCATTGGCATAGAACTCTTGAACCATCAAGATTCCGATTTGTTGAATGGGGTTGGTGAGTACTTCCCAACCTCTTCTTCGGATCTCATGGCGGATCTCCGGATATTCACCCTTTTTGAGTGAAAAGGGGACCTCGGGGATCACCTTCTTCAAGGCCACAACTTCATAGAAGTGGTCTTGATGCACCCTTGAGAGGAATCTATCCATCTCCCATGACTCGGAGGTGGAAGCTTTTGCCTTCCCTTTCCTCTTTTTAGAGGTTTCTCCGGCCTTGGATGCCATAAATGGTTATGAAAAAGCAACGCTTTTACCACACCAAACTTAAAATGTTTGCTCGTCCTCGAGCAAAAGAAGAAAGAAGAGAGTAGAAGAAGAAGAAATGAGGAAGAGGGGGAAGGTGGTGTGTTCGGCCAAGAAGGGAAAGAAGGGGTGTTTAGGTTGTGTGAAAATGAAGGGTTGAAGAAGGGTATATATAGGAGAGAGGGGGGGTAATGGTTCGGCCATGATGGGTGGGTTTGGGAGGGAAAGTGGTTTGAATTTGAAGGGTGAGGTTGGTGGGGATTTATGAAGGATGGATGTGAGTGGTGAAGAGATAGATGGGATTTGATAGGTGAAGGGTTTTTGGGGAAGAGGTATTGAGGTGATTGGTGAATGGGGGAAGAAGAGAGAGAGTGATGGTGGGGTCCTGTGGGGTCCACAGATCCTGTGGTGTCAAGGAAAAGTCATCCCTGCACCAAATGTTGCTCAAAATCACGTTTTGAGCTGTTTCTGGCGTTAAACGCCGGGCTGGTGCCCATTCCTGGCGTTTAACGCCAGGTTGTTGCCCTTTACTGGCGTTTAACGCCAGTCTGGTGCCCCCTTTCTGGCGTTAAACGCCCAGAATGGTGCCAGACTGGGCGTTAAACGCCCAACAGCTAGCATTACTGGCGTTTGAACGCCAGCTTCTTCTCCTCCAGGGTGTGCTGTTTTTCTTCCTGTTTTTCATTCTGTTTTTGCTTTTTTCATTGTTTTTGTGACTTCTTATGATCATCAACCTACAAAAAAGATAAAATAACAAAAGAAAATAGTTAACTATAAAACATTGGGTTGCCTCCCAACAAGCGCTTCTTTAATGTCATTAGCTTGACAGAGGACTCTCATGGAGCCTCAGAAATACTCAGAACCGTGTTGGAACCTCCCAACACCAAACTTAGAGTTTGAATGTGGGGGTTCAACACCAAACTTAGAGTTTGGTTGTGGCCTCCCAACACCAAACTTAGAGTTTGACTGTGGGGGCTCTGCTTGGCTCTGTTTTGAGAGAAGCTCTTCATGCTTCCTCCCCATGATGATAGAGGGATGTCCTTGGGCCTCAAACACCAAGGATTCTTCATTCACTTGAATGATCAACTCTCCTCTATCAACATCAATCACAGCCTTTGCTGTGGCTAGGAAGGGTCTGCCAAGGATGATGGATTCATCCATGCACTTCCCAGTCTCTAGGACTATGAAATCAGTAGGGATGTAATGGTCTTCAATCTTCACCAAAACATTCTCTACAAGTCCATGAGCTTGTTTTCTTGAATTGTCTGCCATCTCTAATGAGATTCTTGCAGCTTGCACCTCAAAGATCCCTAATTTCTCCATTACAGAGAGGGGCATGAGGTTTACACTTGACCCTAAGTCACACAAGGCCTTTTTGAAGGTCATGGTGCCTATGGTACAAGGTATAGAAAACTTCCCAGGATCTTGCCTCTTTAGAGGCAGTTTCTGCCTAGACAAGTCATCCAGTTCTTTGGTGAGCAAAGGTGGTTCTTCCTCCCAAGTCTCATTTCCAAATAACTTGTCATTTAGCTTCATGATTGCTCCAAGGTATTTAGCAACTTGCTCTTCAGTGACATACTCATCCTTTTCAGAGGAAGAATACTCATCAGAGCTCATGAATGGCAGAAGTAAGTCCAATGGAATCTCTATGGTCTCATTTTGAGCCTCAGATTCCCATTGTTCCTCATTGAGGAACTCAGAGGAGATTGGTACACGCCCACTGAGGTCTTCCTCAGTGGCGTCCTCCTCCTCTCTTTCCTCTCCATATTCGGCCATGTTTATGGCTTTGCACTCTCCTTTTGGATTTTCTTCTGTATTACTTGGAAGAGTACTAGGAGGGAGTTCAGTAATTTTCTTGCTCAGCTATCCCACTTGTCCTTCCAAATTTCTGATGGAGGACCTTGTTTCATTCATGAAACTTTGAGTGGTCTTTATTAGATCAGAGACCATTGTTGCTAAGTCAGAAGTATTCTGCTTAGAACTCTCTGTCTGTTGCTAAGAAGATGATGGAAAAGGCTTGTTATTGCCAAGCCTGTTTCTTCCACCATTATTGTTATTGAAACCTTGTTGAGGTCTCTCTTGATTCTTCCATGAGAAATTTGGGTGATTTCTCCATGAAGAATTATAGGTGTTTCCATAGGGTTCTCCTAGGTAATTCACCTCTTCCATTGAAGGGTTCTCAAGATCATAAGCTTCTTCCTCAGATGAAGCATCCTTAGTACTGTTTGGTGCATTTTGCATTCCAGACAGACTTTGAGAAATCAAATTGACTTGTTGAGTCAATATCTTGTTCTGAGCCAATATGGCATTCAGAGTGTCAATCTCAAGAACTCCTTTCTTCTGACTAGTCCCATTGTTCACAGGATTCCTTTCAGAAGTGTACATGAATTGGTTATTTGCAACCATTTCAATCAATTCTTGAGCTTCTGCAGGCGTCTTCTTCAGATGAAGAGATCCTCCAGCAGAGCTATCCAGAGACATCTTGGATAGTTCAGAGAGACCATCATAGAAAATACCTATGATGCTCCATTCAGAAAGCATGTCTGAAGGACATCTTCTGATTAATTGTTTGTATCTTTCCCAAGCTTCATAGAGGGATTCTCCATCCTTCTGTCTGAAGGTTTGGACTTCCACTCTAAGCTTACTCCATCTTTGTGGTGGAAAGAACTTTGCCAAGAAGGCATTGACTAGCTTTTCCCAAGAGTCCAGGCTTTCTTTAGGTTGAGAATCCAACCATATTCTAGCTCTTTCTCTTACAGCAAAAGGGAATAGCATCAGTCTGTAGACCTCAGGGTTAACCCCATTAGTCTTGACTGTGTCACAGATTTGCAAGAATTCAGCTAGGAACTGATGAGGATCTTCCATTGGAAGTCCATGGAACTTGCAATTCTGTTGCATTAGAGAAACTAATTGAGGCTTAAGCTCAAAGTTGTTTGCTCCAATGGCAGGGATAGAGATGCTTCTCCCATAGAAATCAGGAGTAGGTGCAGTGAAGTCACCCAGCACCTTCCTTGCATTGTTGGCATTGTTGTTGTTTTCGGCTGCCATGTGTTCTTCTTCCTTGAAGAATTCGGTCAGGTCCTCTAAAGAGAGTTGTGCTTTAGCTTCTCTTAGCTTTCTCTTCAAGGTCCTTTCAGGTTTAGGATCAGCTTCAACAAGAATGCCTTTGTCTCTGCTCCTGCTCATATGAAAGAGGAGAGAAAAAGAAAATGTGGAATCCTCTATGTCAGAGTATAGAGATTCCTTGAAGTGTCAGAGGAAAAGAGAAATAGTAAGAAGAAGGAGAAGAAGAATTCGAACTTTAATTAGATAAGGTTCGAATTGTGCATTCAGAAGGAGTGGTACTCCATAAATAGAAGGATGTGGGAAGGAGGGAAGAGAATTTTCGAAAATTCAATTAAAAGATTTTGAAAACATTTTGAAAATTTGATTGATAATTTTCGAAAATTAAAAGTGAAAAAGAAATCAAGTGATTTTTGAAAAAGATTTTGAAATTAGAAATTAAAAAGATTTGATTGAAAATTATTTAAAAAAAATGTGATTAAAAAGATTTGATTGAAAAGTTATGGTTTTAAAAAGATGTGATTGAGAATATATGATTTGAAAACAATTTTAAAGGATATGATTTGAAAACAATTTGAAAAGATGTGATTTTAAAAAAAATTTGATGACTTGCCTAACAAGAAAAGATATGATTCAAACATAAAACCTTCCTTAATAGAAAAGGCAAAAAATGTTCAATCAAATCATTAATTGTTAGTAAGTATCTTTGAAAAAGGAAAGAAATTGATTTTGAAAACATTTGATTGAAAAGATATGATTTGAAAAAGATTTGGTTTTGAAAAACTTTGAAAACTTGAAAAAAAGATTGATTTGAAAACAAAATCTTCCCCCTAGCACCATCCTGGCGTTAAACGCCCAGAATGGTATACATTCTGGCGTTTAACGCCCAAAATGCTACCTTTTTGGGCGTTAAACGCCCAACCAGGTACCCTGGCTGGCGTTTAAACGCCAGTCTGCCTTCTTCACTGGGCATTTTTGAATGCTCAGCTTTTTCTGTATAATTCCTCTGCAGTATGTTCTGAATCTTCAATTCTTTGTATTATTGACTTGAAAAGACACAAATTAAAATATTTTTGGATTTTTTAATAATCAAAATGCAACAAGAATCAAATAACAATGCATGCAAGACACCAAACTTAGCAGTTTGTGTACTACTGACACTATATGAGACACATAAATACTCAAGCCAAAAGAATTCAAAGATCAGAGTAAGAAATCATCAAGAATTACTTGAAGATCCTTAAGACACATGAATGAATGCATGCAATTGACACCAAACTTAAGATGAGACACTAGACTTAAGCAAGAAACAGCAAATATTTTTTTGGTTTTTATGATTTTGTAATTTTTTTGTGTTTTTCGAAAATTAAGTGGAAAAAGGTATCAAAATTCTTAATGAGAATTCCAGGAATCAGTGCAATGCTAGTCTAAGACTCCGGTCCAGGAATTAGACATGGCTTCACAGCCAGCCAAGCTTTCAAAGAAAGCTTCGGTCCAAAACACTAGACATGACCAAAGGTCAGCCAAGCCTTAGCGGATCACTGCTCCAAAAGCAAAATTGATGAAAATCAACAAGCTCTTGTGGTGATAAGTTGAAACCTCGGTCCAATCAGATTAGACATGGCTTCTCAGCCAGCCAGATTTCAACAAATCATCATGAAACTCTAGAATTCATCTTCAAGAATTTCGAAAAAAATAAATACCTAATCTAAGCAACAAGATGAACCGTCAGTTGTCCAAACTAGAACAATCCCAGGCATTGTTACCAAAAGCTTGCTCAAAACTTGAACAATCCCCGGCAACGGCGCCAAAAACTTGGTGCGCGAAATTGTGAACAATACTTTTTCACAACTCTCATAATCCCCGGTAATGGCTCCAAAAACTGGGTAGCTCAATACCATGGCATTACACAACTTCGCACAACTAACCAGCAAGTGCACTGGGTCGTCCAAGTAATACCTTACGTGAGTAAGGGTCGATCCCACGGAGATTGTTAGCATTGAAGCAAGCTATGGTCATCTTGTAAATCTTAGTCAGGCAAACTCAAATGTATATGATGATGAACGAAAATAATATAAAAGATAAAGATAGTGATACTTATGCATATCATTGGTGTAAGAGCTTCAGACAAGTGTATGAAGATGCCTTCCCTTCCGTCTCTCTGCTTTCCTACTGCCTTCATCCAATCCTTCTTACTCCTTTCCATGGCAAGCTCGTGTAGGGTTTCACTGTTGTCAGCAGCTACCTCCCATCCGCGCAGTGAAAGCTAATGCACGCACTCTGTCACAGTACTGCCAATCACCGGTTTGGTTCCCTCCCCTACCGGAATAGAATCCCTCTTTTGCGTCTGTCACTAACGCCCAGTAGGTTACAGGTTTGAAGCACGTCACAGTCATTCAATCATTGAATCCTACTCAGAATACCACAGACAAGGTTAGACCTTCCGGATTCTCTTGAATGCTGCCATCAAGTCCTGCCTATACCACGAAGACTCTGATCTCACGGAATGGTTGGCTCATTTGTCAGGCGATCAACCATGCATCGTGCAATCGGGAATCCAAGAGATATTCACTAAGCCCCAGATGCTTGTAGAACAAGAATGGTTGTCAGTCACCTTGTTCATGAGTGAGAATGGTGATGGGCGTCAATCATCACCTTCATCATGTTGAAGAACAAGTGATATCTTGGATAAAGAACAAGCAGAGTTGAATGGAAGAACAATAGTAATTGCATTAATACTCGAGGTACAGCAGAGCTCCACACCTTAATCTATGGTGTGTAGAAACTCCACCGTTGAAAATACATAAGAACAAGGTCTAGGCATGGCCGAATGGCCAGCCTCCCAAAGGTCTAAGATAGCATAAAACGAAGATAGCTACCAAAAGTCTCTCTAAATACAATAATAAAAGGTCCTACTTATAGAAAACTAGTACATAGATGAGTAAATGACATAAAAATCCACTTCCGGGCCCACTTGGTGTGTGCTTGGGCTGAGCAATGAAGCTTTTTCGTGTAGAGACTCTCCTTGGAGTTAAACGCCAGCTTTAGTGCCAGTTTGGGCGTTTAACTCCCAATTAGGTGCCAGTTCCGGCGTTTAACGCTGGAATTTCTTGAGGTGACTTTGAACGCCGGTTTGGGCCATCAAATCTTGGGCAAAGTATGGACTATTATATATTGCTGGAAAGCCCAGGATGTCTACTTTCCAACGCCATTGAGAGCGCGCCAATTGGGCTTCTGTAGCTCCAGAAAATCCACTTCGAGTGCAAGGAGGTCAGAATCCAACAGCATCTACAGTCCTTTTGAGTCTCTGGATCAGATTTTTGCTCAGGTCCCTCAATTTCAGCCAGAAAATACCTGAAATCACAGAAAAACACAAAAACTCATAGTAAAGTCCAGAAAAGTGAATTTTAACTAAAAACTAATAAAAATATACTAAAAACTAACTAAAAGATACTAAAAACATACTAAAAACAATGCCAAAAAGCATACAAATTATCCGCTCATCATTGGGCCATTTGCCTTTTCCATTGACTTTGTAGTGCTGGAAATGGAGGAGCATAAGAGTGCAACTCTCATTCTAGGAAGACCTTTCCTAGCAACTGGCCGAACCCTTATTGATGTTCAAAAAGGGGAAGTAACCCTGAGATTCAATGAGGATGAGTTCAAGTTGAATGTTGTCAAAGCCATGCAGCATCCAGACAACCAAAATGACTGCATGAGCGTTGATATTATTGACTCTCTGGTAAAAGAAGTCAATATGATCGAGAGTCTCGAATCAGAGCTAGAGGATATCTTTAAAGATGTTCAGCCTGACTTGGAGGAATCAGAGAGAATAATAGAACCTCTGAAAATCCCTCACGAAGAGGAGAAACCTCCCAAACCCGAGCTCAAACCATTACCACCATCCCTGAAATATGCATTTCTGGGAGAAGGTGATACCTTTCCTGTAATCATAAGCTCTACCTTAGAGGCACAGGAAGAGAAAGCACTAATTCAAGTGCTAAGGACATACAAGACAGCTCTTGGGTGGTCCATCAGTGATCTTAAGGGCATCAGCCCAGCCAGATGCATGCACAAAATCCTATTAGAGGGTGATGCTAAGCCAGTGGTTCAACCACAAAGGCGGCAGAATCCAGCCATGAAGGAGGTGGTACAGAAAGAGGTCACTAAATTACTAGAGGCTGTGATTATTTATCCTATTTCTGATAGCCCCTGGGTAAGCCCTGTCCAAGTCGTCCCTAAGAAAGGTGGCATGACAGTGGTCCATAATAAAAAGAATGAACTGGTTCCTACAAGAACAGTTACAGGGTGGCGTATGTGTATTGATTACAGAAGGCTCAATACAGCCACCAGAAAGGATCATTTTCCTTTACCATTCATAGACCAGATGCTAGAAAGACTGGCAGGTCATGAATACTACTGCTTCTTGGATGGATATTCAGTTTATAATCAAATTGCAGTAGATCCCCAGGATCAAGAGAAAACAGCATTCACATGTCCATCTGGAGTATTTGCATACAGAAGGATGCCATTTGGTCTGTGCAATGCACCTGCAACCTTTCAAAGGTGCATGCTATCTATTTTCTCTAATATGGTGAAAAAATTTCTGGAAGTCTTCATGGATGACTTTTCAGTATTTGGAGACTCATTCAGCTCCTGTCTTGACCATCTAGCACTTGTTCTAAAGAGGTGCCAAGAGACTAACCTGGTTTTAAACTAGAAAAAATATCACTTTATGGTGACTGAAGGAATTGTCCTTGGGCACAAAATTTCGAACAAGGGGATAGAGGTGGATCGAGCTAAGGTAGAGATAATTGAAAAATTACCACTACCTGCCAATGTTAAGGCAATCAGAAGCTTTCTGGGCATGCAGGATTCTATAAGAGGTTTATAAATAATTTTTCAAAAATTGCCAAACCTCTGAGTAATCTGCTAGCTGCTGACATGCCATTTATCTTTGATAAAGAGTGTCTGCAGGCATTTGAGACCTTAAAAGCTAAACTTGTCACAGCACCAGTCATCTCAGCACCAGACTAGACATTACCGTTTGAATTAATGTGTGATGCCAGTGACCATGCCATTGGTGCAGTGTTGGAACAAAGGCATGACAAGCTTCTGCACGTTATTTACTATGCCAGCCGTGTTTTAAATAATGCACAGAAGAACTACACAACCACAGAAAAAGAGCTGCTTGCAGTGGTTTACGCCATTGACAAGTTTAGATCTTATTTAGTAGGATCAAAAGTGATTGTGTACACTGACCATGCTGCTCTTAAATATCTACTCACAAAGCAGGATTCAAAACCCAGACTCATCAGATGGGTGTTGCTTCTGCAAGAGTTTGATATAGAAATAAGAGACAGAAAAGGGATAGAGAACCAAGTAGCTGATCACCTATCCCGAATAAAACCAGTAGAAGGGGCGTCCTTCCCTCTTACTGAGATCTCTGAAACCTTTCCGGATGAGCAACTCTTTGCCATCCAGGAAGTGCCATGGTTTGCAGATATTGCGAACTACAAGGCAGTGAGATTCATACCCAAAGAGTACAGTAGGTAGCAAACAAAGAAGTTGATCACGGATGCAAAGTACTATCTTTGGGATGAACCATATCTCTTCAAGAGATGTGCAGATGGAGTAATCTGTAGATGTGTGCCTAAAGAAGAAGCACAGAAGATCCTCTGGCACTGCCATAGATCACAGTATGGAGGACATTTTAGAAATGAGCGAACAACTACAAGAGTCCTCCAATGCGGCTTCTACTGGCCTACTCTCTATAAAGACTCCCGAGTGTTTGTACTTAATTGTGACAGTTGTCAAAGATCTGGCAACCTGCCTCACAGTTATGCCATGCCTCAATAAGGGATCTTAGAGATTGAGTTGTTTGATGTATGGGGTATTGACTTCATGGGGCCTTTCCCACCATCATACTCAAACACTTATATTATGGTGGCAGTGGATTATGTATCCAAATGGGTGGAAGCTATTGCAACACCCACTAATGACACTAAGACAGTGCTAAAATTCCTCCATAAACACATCTTCAGCAGATTTGGTACCCCTAGAGTATTAATCAGTGATGGGGGCACTCATTTTTGCTATAAACAACTTTACTCTGCTTTGGTTCGATATGGAGTTAGCCACAGGGTAGCCACTCCATATCATCCACAGACAAATGGACAAGCTGAAGTCTCTAACAGAGAACTTAAAAGAATCCTGGAACGGACTGTCATTAACCGTAGAAGGGATTGGGCAAGAAGCTTGGATGATGCTCTATGGGCATACTGAACAGCATTCAAGACTACTATAGGAACTTCTCTATACCAGCTTGTGTATGGAAAAGCCTGTCACTTGCCAGTGGAACTGGAACATAAAGCCTACTGGGCAACCAGATTCCTAAACCTTGATGCCAAGTTAGCTGGAGAAAAACGATTGCTCTAGTTAAATGAGCTAGAGGAATTTAGACACAATGTTTTCGAAAATGTAAAAATATACAAAGAGAAAGCAAAAATATGGCATGATAAGAAGCTGTTATCCAGAGTCTTTGAGCTAGGGCAGAAAGTTCTGCTGTTTAATTCTAGGCTCAGATTATTCCCCATGAAATTGAAATCATGGTGGAGAGGTCCATATGTGATTACAAGTGTGTTACCATATGAATACGTAGAGCTTCAGGATAATGATTCTAATAAAAAGTTCATTGTTAATGGACAGAGAGTCAAACATTATCTTGAAGGTAATTTTGAGCAAGAATGCTCAAAACTGAGGCTTGATTAAAAGCTCAGTAATAGTCTAGCTAAAGACAATAAAGAAGCGCTTGCTGGGAGGCAACCCAGCCATTTACAAAAGTTTAACTAATTGATTTTTACAGGTTTATGTCAATTTTCTTCAAGGTAAAATGGCAACTGCATGAGTTCACAGAATTACAGAAGGATTCAGAGGATAAAACAGCAAAAAGAAGCTCACTGGTGCGAAAAAGCCAGTAAGAGCTGTTTTGGGCGTTGAACGCCCAAAAGAAGCATCCACTGGGCGTTCAATGTCAGTAAGGATAGCCATCTGGGTGTTAAATGCCAGAAAGGAGCATCTTCTGGGCGTTAAACACCAGAAAGAAGCACATTCTGGGCGTTTAACACCAGATTTACAGTGTCCTGGGCGTTCAGAAAAATGCCCAGTGACAAAGGAGTTCCTGGCGTTCAACGCCAGAAAGAAGCAACAGCTGGGCGTTGAACACCCAGGAGAAGCTGCACATGGGCGTTAAACGCCCAAAACAAGCAGCGTTTGGGCGTTTAACGCCAGGATTGTGGGGAGGAGGTAATTTCGTTTTCAATTCAAAATTTTTCCAATTTTCATGTTTCAATTCATGATTTCTTACATAAACATGTCACAAACTCTTATCTTTCAACTTCAATTTCAAAAAAAAAAATTTAATCCTAAACATATTTCTTGATTTTTCTTTAATTTCTTTTCAAATCTTTTTCAAAACTCATCTATCTTTTTGAATTCTTTTCAAATCTTTTTAATTTCTTCTCATATCTTTTTCAACTCATCATATCTTTTGAATTTCGAATTTGCCTCTCCTACTATTCCTCTCCTTTCCTTTCTTTCGCTTGAGGACAAGCAAACCTCTAAGTTTGGTGTGATTCGCCATGATCATTGAGCTAAAGCTCATCAAGATCATGGCACCTAAGAGAACAGGAAGAGCAAGGATGTGACTTAAAGGAACTGAAACGTCAGAAATTATCTCTTGAAGGACCAAGCACCCCACAGACTAGAGGAACATCCACTTCCCAAAATAAAGGTCGTTGAGTTCTAATCTTTGCCTTAACTCTGTGATAACTGTTCTTATTAGGAATTTACCTTAGAAGTTATATATTAGTAGTAGTAATTAGTATCTCTACTTTAATTTTAATTCCAATTAAGTTATAATTTATTTTTCTCATCATCATCAAATATGAATAAAATAGTAGATTTTTAGAATAAAGAGGCAATATTTTTTTTTAGTTCTTAATAAGGAAAATTCTAATTATTTATATGTGGTGGCAATACTTTTTGTCTTCTGAATGAATGCTTGAACAGTGCATATTTTTTATATTGAATTTTTTGAATGTTAAAATTGTTGGCTCTTGAAAGAATGATGAACAAGAGAAATGTTATTGATGATCTGAAAAATCATAAAATTGATTCTTGAAGCAAGAAAAAGCAGTGAAGTAGAAGCAAAGCTTGCGGAAAAAAAAATTTTGCAAAAAAAAATAAAAGAAAGAAGAAAGAAAAAGGCAAGAGCAAAAAGCCAATAACCCTTTAAACCAAAAGGCAAGGGTAAAAAGGATCCAAGGCTTTGAGCATCAATGGATAGGAGGGCCCAAAGAAATAAAATCCAGGCCTAAGCGGCTAAACCAAGCTGTCCCTAACCATGTGCTTATGGCATGTAGATCCAAGTGAAGAACTTGAGACTGAGTGGTTAAAGTCGTGATCCAAAGCAAAAAGAGTGTGCTTAAGAGCTCTGGACACCTCCAATTGGGGACTTTAGCAAAGCTAAGTCACAATCTGAAAAAGGTTCACCCAGTTATGTGTCTGTGGCATTTATGTATCCGGTGGTAATACTAGAAAACAAAGTGCTTAGGGCCATGGCCAAGACTCATAAAAGTAGCTGTGTTCAAGAATCAACATGCTAAACTAGGAGAATCAATAACGCTATCTAAACTCTGAGTTCCTATGGATGCCAACCATTCTGAATTTCAAAGGATAAAGTGAGATGCCAAAACTATTTGGAGGCAAAAAGCTACTAGCTCCGCTCATCTAATTAGAATTTGGGCTTCACTTAAAACTCAGATATTATTGATTCTTAATTCCTTTTTGTCCTATTTTATTTGTCTAGTTGCTTGGGGACAAGCAACAGTTTAAGTTTGGTGTTGTGATGAGCGGATATTTTATACGCTTTTTGGGGGTAATTTCATGTAGATTTTAGTATGTTTTAATTAGTTTTTAGTAGAATATTATTAGTTTTTAGGTAAAAATCATATTTTTGGACTTTACTATGAGTTTGTGTATTTTTTTGTGATTTCAGGTATTTTCTGGCTGAAATTGAGGGAGCTGAGCAAAAATCTAATTTAGGCTGAAAAAGGACTGCTGATGCTGTTGGATTCTGACCTCCCTACACTTGGAATGGATTTTTTGGAGCTACAGGAGTTCAATTGGCGCGCTCTCAATTGGGTTAGAAAGTAGACATCCAGAGCTTTCCACCAATATATAATAGTTCATACTTTGTTTGAAGATAGATGATGTAAACTTGCGTTCAACGCCAGTTCCATGTTGCAGTCTGGCGTTCAGCGCCAGAAACACGTTACGGACCAGAGTTGAACGCCAAAAACACGTGACAACCTGGCGTTCAACTCCAGAAACAGCCCAAGCACGTGAGAAACTTAAGTCTCAGCCCCAGCACACACCAATTGGACCCTAGAAGTGGATCTCTGCACCAATTATCTTAGTTTACTCATTTTCTATAAACCTAGGTTACTAGTTTAGTATTTAAACAACTTTTAGAGATTTATTTTGTATCTCATGACATTTTTAGATCTGAATTTTATACTCTTTGACGGCATGAGTCTCTAAACTCCATTGTTGGGGGTGAGGAGCTCTACAGCGTCTCGATGAATTAATGCAATTATTTCTGTTTTTCTTTCAAACATGCGTGTTCCTATCTAAGATGTTCATTCGCGCTTAATTATGGAGAAGGTGATGATCCGTGACACTCATCACCTTCCTCAATCCATGAACGTGTGCCTGACAACCACCTCCGTTCTACATTAGATTGAATGAGTATCTCTTAGATTCCTTAATCAGAATCTTCGTGGTATAAGCTAGATTGATGGCGGCATTCATAAGAATCCGGAAAGTCTAAACCTTGTCTGTGGTATTCCAAGTAGGATTCTGGGATTGGATGGCTGTGACGAGCTTCAAACTCGCGAGTGTTAGGCGTGATGACAAACGCAAAAGGATTAATGGATCTTATTCCGACATGATCGAGAACCAACAGATGATTAGTCGTGGTGTGACAGAGCATTTGGACCATTTTCACTGAGAGAATGGGAAGTAGCCATTGACAATGGTGATTCCCTACATACAGCTTGCCATGGAAGGAGCCTTGCATTTATGAAAGTGAGTAAGCATTATGTTGCAGGGATTCAGAGGACAAAGCATCTCCAAAACCCCAACATATTCTCCATTACTGCACAACAAGTAATTATTTCACACTCTTTTATTTTTTTATAATTCAAACTGATAATTATAATTGATATCCTGACTAAGAATAATAAAATAAACATAGCTTGCTTCAAACCAATAATCTCCATGGGATCGACCCTTACTCACGTAAGGTATTACTTAGATGACCCAGTGCACTTGCTGGTTAGTGGTATGAAATTATAAGAAATCTTGATTTTGATATTGGCATTACAATTTCGTACACCAATAGGACAGGCATTCATCATGTGCATCTTCTATCTGTTTGCTTGCTTTGCCTATTTGCATCTTTTGTCTAAATGTATAACTTATTTACTTGCTTCTTGAATTACTTGCTATAGATATTAATTACATGTATTTTACTGGTTTGAAATTAGTTGCGCTTTCTATTGGGATTGAGGAGGCTCGGTAGGCTGTGGCGATGGGATCGCATGGAGGATAGGCTGGTGAACACTGTGGGACAGCGGTGTTTACAGTTAGTTAGAAAATCCTTAGGACTTTAGATAACCCTTTATGGTTTTTACTTAAATGTTTCTAAGTTGAATCTTATGTGTGATGTGAAGTTCTAGAATTGTCTTTGGCGTCTCAGAACCTTCTATCTTATATATTGGGCACTGTAATCATACTGAGAATCTTCGGTTCTCATACCATATGTTGTTGTCTTTCAAATGCAGGTCGCAAGCCACCTCAATGAGTTTGCGGGATGGTGACAGAGTGGAAGATCGCTTGTTATCTTTTGTATATTTTGGTTATTTTGATATAGTTATACTCTCTCTTTTGTATATTTAACTTGTTGCCATAGAGGCTTACTTTGAGAGTTAGGATATTACTGTTTTATTTCAAAAACTCTGTTATATTTATATTAACTAGTCGGTCTAAACTTTGTAGGCTGAGGCTAGTATTCTTTTGGCTATTATACACACATTCACATATATATATATATATATATATATATATATAGCTTTTAATTATTGTGTGTAACACTTCGGGCTTTTGTATTTTTGTTTTCTAAGTCTTGAGCTATATTTCTTCATCAAGCTTTTCGTATGATTACTTCCTTCTATATATATATTATTATATAAATTTTAGAACTATCGTGACGCTTTGTTATCCTTTGCTCTACGGCATGAGGTAAGGATTAGGGTAAAAGGGTGTTACATTAGCTACAGGATGTGTCGGGTTCTGGAGATAACCGACACGTGAAGTCATGACCAGTAGGACAGGCATGCATCATATACATCTATGTGACATTGTTTGGGTGTGCATATTATACTTGGTTTACCTATGTGAATAAGTCTGTTTAACTGCTAATTACTATACTTGATGTAATTGCTCTTGATTGTGTTTGAACTTCATTATTTGTGAGTGACTGATTGGTTAGATTATGGTGAATTGGGTGTTGATTGAGTTGCTTGGAGCAAAGTCTGCGATTGATTATGTGATAGGCCGGAGACTGTGATTGATTTGTGTTTGAGGTTTAGCAAAGTATGAAAAATCAAGCTGGTTCAACATAGACTTAATGAACCTATGCTTAGAACATATTGATCATTCATTCAATCTAGGTAACTTTTAAGATTCTTATAAGAAAAATATGAGTTTTGAATTGTAGATAATTAACTTATAGTTTATGAAAAGGTTTGGATTTTTGGATGATTAACTATCGATTTTAAAAAGATTCACAACACAAGCAATAATTATTGCGGTTGAAAACAGCTTTCTTTTATATGTATCCTTTTATGACAATTCTAAAACTTCTATGGTAAGACCGTGTGGTTAGGTAGTTGTCACCCCTCTACAGACTTTTCTTTTCAGGACGGACGAGATAGCTTATGAAATTTTCTTCTGCACATCTGATTGTATATATAGTTATAGTTATAGTTTTAAGGAGTCTGAATTGTAATGATATGTACGTATGTTTATATTTATATATGTTATGAAGATTGTAATTAAATTTGTTTATATATGCACATTTGTAACAAGAAAAAGAACTTTTAATTTTTCAAAAAAAGCAGCGATACGATTTCAAATTAAATGCTCATATTTTATTATTAAGTATATTGAAGTTGTCGTAATATCCTCGCTATTATTTATCAAATATTCTTATATTTTTTTTAACTAAATAATTTGTTTTTGTTATCGCTAAACTGATTTTATGCTATTGAACTAACATATGAGAAGTTTAATTATTCTTGGTCATTTGCAATAAATTGATATTTTTTTTCGATCATTTAGATTACAAACTCGATCCCAAATAAAAGATTAGAGAGTTCGCGATGAAGTCCATAATCCCCTGAATTAATCCCCTTTGACATTACCATAAAAAATAATTAGAGTAACAAAGACCACACCCAAAGAAACAAGAACATACAAACCAACACAAACAATTGCCTAAGTACCTATTAAATCCCTTTTTACCATAGTCTCTTGTAAAAGCAAAAAAGTTAACAGCCCCGTCCCGATCACAAACTCATGAGCTACTTACTACTTCATGAATTCACACTCGTGTTCAAATAAAATCAATACAACTAATCATTAATAAAAAGTAACACTCAAATTATATCACTTGCACTAATCACATTCTTTTCACATTCTTTTGCCATATCTCTCCTTTATCTTCACTGCCATAGTTACAATGCCACATCCTACCCTGCACTTATCGCCAAATCAAGACAATTAATTAATGTTTTTTTAATTTAAAATTTAAATTTATTTTGTTAGTGGAGTGAATTAAATTTTTTTTATATTATTAACTAATACTTAAAAAAATGAGGTCGCGTACAAATAAAAAAACATGCATATTTAAAGGAAACTTAATTTTGGACTTGGATTAAAAATTACTTATTAGCCGCTTAATGTATTTGTTTTAAAATTTTTATCTTAAAGTATTTTTAAAAATGTTTTTAATTTTTAAAAACTATAAATATAAGTACATAATATTTTTAGAATAAATAGACAAAAATATACATAAAAAAATTTTAAAGTCACAAAAGTACACACTACAGAATCAAAACTTAAATATACACACCAAAGATGACTAATATTGAATAAAGTAATCTGCTGTTAGAGAGACTCCGTTTCCATTAGTTTAGTATATATGTGGCTATTAAAACGATGAGTTGACACTCCTTATCATTGTTTAGGGCATTTGATGTGAAAAATAATAATTTTGCTTATTTTGAAATTAACAAAATATTATTATTAAATGTTAGTGTTATTTTTTTAAAGTAGGATCCAAATAACCATTTTTATATAAATCCAATTATCAACTTCTTAAAGTCACTAATTTCAGCTCTTATCCTAGTGTTTAAATTTAACGTCAATTTCACACTTGCATCATTTGAGTCCATCCATTGACTCGAACTAGCATTTTGTTTCCCAGAAAGTATAATGTTACAATAAATTAGCATCTAAAGTCATTTTGTCTTTGTAGTATCCTGGACTTTATTAAATCAGATGAAATACTCACATCTCAACTCAGATTTCTACTACTTCATTAAAGATGAACAAAACAAGACATGAATATAAAAGAATACTTCCAATAAACACAGTTTGTAACTACGTTGCAGAGCATATTTTATACAAAGAACAATGAAAGAACCATCTCTTTAAATTCTCTACTGTTCGCGACTTCAACAACACCACCTCAATACCATGGTAGTATTTGTCATTATTGAAAGAGTTTTTTTTTCCTTCTTTCTCTTCGTCGTAGTTCTAGTGGATGATCCACCAATGTTACTTAAGCTGGTTTTTCTGTGAAGGAACTCTCTTCCAATTCTCAAACCTCTAGACATATCTTCAACCTCTCACTCTAGTTGCCACTTTTTGAGAATTTTGTAAAGGATTATGCTAGGTAACTAATAATTTTTTTGAACAATATGAACAATCACCAATCAAATCGAAATACACTACACTTCTAAATTATCCACCTAAATCTTAATATTAGAATAACCATCCACACACCTAGTGAAATAAACATTCAATATATTTATTGTTCATATTGTTTAGTATTTCTATTATCTACCTATACTTTTTCTTTTGTAAAATTAGGATTCAATCAATATAGGACTCAAAAATGACGCTCTATCCTTTAATAATAACATTTTGTTGATTTTAAAATAAGTAAAATTAATATTTTAATTTTTACATCAGATATTTTAAACAATGATAAAGAGTATCAACTCACCGTTTTAATGACCACGTATACACTAAATTTAATGAAAACGGAACCCTTTTAATGGTAGATTAGTTTCATTTATCGTTAATCATCTTTGATATATACATTGAAATTTTGATTCTGTTGTATGCACTTTTGTGAAATCAAAAATCTTATATATTTTTTATTTTTTTTTATTTACTGTGCATAAAATAAAATATTTGTGTTGTAGAAAAATACAAATACTCTTCAGAAAACTTTGTCCATCCAAACCCTAGTCAATAAGGTTGTCATCGTAGATAATTTATTTACAGATGTTCTACTCGACGACATAATGAAAATTGTGAGAGGTTTAATGCACAAAAATCATCGTTACTTTTAAGAATATTCTCTTTATATTTATTTAAAAATTTATTATTCTTAAAGTTTAACTATAAGACTTCAGTAAATAAAGTAAAGTATTTATATCTTTGATTATAGCTCTATATTATATTTCTTATTATTATACATATTGACATTTAAAAAATAAATTATAATAATAATAAATTATAATCATGATAATTAATATTAAAAGATATTTACGACCATTTATACCGGGAACATCCATTCTATCCTTTATTATTACCTTATTTTTTGTTGGCTGTTTGCTTGTGTTATCACCGATAGTGATATAGGAATTCTAACTTCAATGTTTGACTCATATGGAACAAAGTAAAAAGTAAAAATATCAAGAGAATGAAATTTTTTAATTTTTTTTAATAATTGAGGGAATCAAGTGTAATCTCTTACCATTAATTTTATAAATAGAACTAAAAGACAAATTAAATATAAAAAAAATTAAAATATCGAAAGATTAAAAATTACACTTTATTCCTTCAATTATTAAAAAAAATTTATTTTCAAACATAAATACATTGTGAAGTAAAAAATGCCATACAATTTTAGAGAATTATATATAGAATAAGATAGGATAGATCATAAGAAGTAGGAACATATATTAACTATTAAGGTAAGGTACTATATATGGATTTGAATGAATTTGGTGTATCATATACCCCAATACAATTAAATAACCCACCAAATTCTTAGAAAATTTAGTATTGATCATTTTGTAATTTACATCAATTTTTGGAGATCAAATTTATACAAATATTTTGGATAAAAATTGATTATATATTTGTCCTAAATAGATCTATATAAATTGAATCAGACTAATTCAATTTAGATATTTATACGTAAATTGAATTACTCCAATTTAAATTAGCAAGCATCCAAGTAAATAGAATTAAACGAATTAGACCAATTTAATTTAATAGAGGAGAAGCAAGAGAAAACTTGGTCTGCTAGTAAATTGAACTAGGCAATTTTGATTTATAAGAGGATGTAGTTAAAGAGAAAATCGTATCACCTTAATTTGATTTGCTTAGAGCGTTTCTCACCATAAATCGAATTTTCTGATTCAATTTATTCTTAAATTTCCTATATAAGGATCAAGTTGCCTTCATACGATTTATATTCACTCCCCCCTTCCCTAAAATCCACGCCAAAGAGAATCGTATCTAGAGCTGCCCATACTGCTAGTAACATCAACGAGGAAGTAAATACATAAAATTTATTTTTTTCATGATAGATTAAAAATATTAGCGATCCTTAGTAACTTAGAATCATTGTATTATAAATTTTAGTTAGAGTAGTGATTTAGAACTTTTATTAAAATTTTTAAATTAGAATGTTAGTGATAATAGTTATTTAGAATTTTTTATCATAGCTAAATTTAGATAGGTGTTAATTGTAATTGAATGTAGATTTGTAAAAATTTGATTTCTATGAATAAGGCTTGTAAAACTCGGTTAATTAACGGCTAATTAACCCATAAATGAGAATTTACTCTAGAAAGACCAAAATGTGATTTTTATGGCTTAATATGATAGAAGAGATTGAGACGAGAATTTTAGTACCAATTTTATAGAATTCGGACCAAGATTGGATCGAACGGGCCAAACCGAGCCAACCGGACCCAAAGTGGGCCCTTGGCCCAACATAGCTAAACTAAAACCCTAGTTTTCAGCATTCTTTCTCTCCTCATTAAACACACACACACGCTGAAATGGTGGAGAGGAAGGGAAGAACACTCTCTCAAGTTCTCTCCCTTGGTTGATCTTCAAACCACCATAACTTTTGATCTAGAGCTCCGATTTTCGCACCGTTTGCGGCCACGCGTTCACCGCGGAGAGCTCTACAAAACCAATATAATCAATCTTGAGGTAAGCCACGTTTTTCTCTTCGAATTTCCAGCCTTGTTTTCGAGTTTCGCGAGTAAAAATGTTGAGATTTTGGGCTCTTTGATGTTATAGGACCCAACTCTCTTGAAGGAGAAGGTTAATCTTATTTCCTTGGACCTTGGGTGTGGTAAGATTCTCAATCCTAGTGTAATTTGTTGTTCTATGATGTTTGGATATTGAGATGTTGTGTATGGGTATGATGGTTGTGGCTTAGGTTGTGTATATGTGAATATTGGAGCTTGATTGGTGATTTTGAAAAGCTTGAAAAAGGATTTGGTGGTAAAAAAATCTGTTCTTGGACGTGTTGAGGCCTTGAGAGCTTGAGAAAAAGTGGTTTGGAAGTGCTCCGATTGAGCTTGGAAAATCGGCTAAGGTATGGTCTCGGTTTCCCGTATCTAATATGTAATGTGGTAGGAAATACTTAGGCTAGAGGTCCTAAGATAGGCATTGAATTATTGATATTGTTGAATGGTTGATATATATGATGTGGTCATATATGTGATGATGATTATTGATGCCTTGATGGTATGATGTATGAGAAATATGGATGTTGTGATATATGCTTGATGATTGATTATGGTTGAATTGTGGGTGGAACCATGTTGATGGTGAGTATGATATTGATTGTGTACAATGATGATTTATTGGAATTGGTATTGTTGAAAATTGGCATGAGGAAGAGTATATGATATGTCAATGTGTTTGAGTTTGAGCCACTTGGGTGAAGTGGGTTAAAATGATGGGATAGTGATTTTGTAAATTGTGGTAATGTGTCATGTTGAATTTGATATATTTTGATTGATTTCAAAGAAAAAGGGATGAAATTGGCATGTTTTGATTGATTTTGAAAAGAGTTGAAAATGGCTTGTTTTGAAAATGGCACTTTGTGGTTTTGTATGAAAAATATGGTTTTTGGGCATACTTTGACGGGACATAACTTGAACTACGGATCTCTGTTTTGTGCCAAATCTGTTTAGAAATGAAATTAGATCCAGGATGTTCATGCCGTTCGAAGAACGGGTGAAAAACGATTTAAAATGAGAAAGTTATGTCCGTTGGAAGATTAGGGATTGAATCTGTGAATTCTGCAGCTTTTAACTTAGAAAATTTTTAGCAGAATGACCCCCCCCCCCCCCCCCGCGCGTAGGCGCACTTAGCGTGTACGCGCCGTTCCTCTAGAAAGCGCCATCCACGTGGTGTGCGCAGGCGCGCCGATGTGCTGCACCCAATGCTCAGCCATTTTCCAGAGGGTTGTGCCTGAACTGTGCCAGTTTTGTGCCTGGGGCACGAGAGCACCCACGCGTACGCGTGGCTGACGCGTACGCGTCGTTTGGCTATTTTTCAATCCACGCGTTAGCGTGCATGACGCATACGCGTCGATGAGTTTTGTGGCCATCCACGCGTGCGGGTGGAGTGCGCGTACACGGGGCCCTGTTTTCATCCCAAAGTTGACTTTTGAGTTTTAAAAGCCAAATATCATACTTCTAAGCCTTCGATCTCACCACTTATGTCTTAAATCATTATGATATGCCTAGCAATGAGAAAAGGGGCAAGGGAATGTGGTAACTTGCGAGTGAAGTAAGGAAAAAATGAATGATCAATGAGGATCACAAATGATTATGTGAGAGGCGGAGGATGGCGGTGGAAGTGCTTGTTATGCCATGGGCCGAAGGGCCGTAATTGTTAATGAATTGGCTGGTTATGGATTTAACCGTGAGCCGGATGGCTAGATTATTGCTGTGTTACGGCGGAGCCATGATTATGGCTATGTATAAATGCATATATGCTGTTGAATGAATTGTGAATATTGCACTTCCACTGTTGGAGATGAGAGTTTCCCTGGGAGAAAGTAGTGGCTAGCCACCATGTGCTCCAGGTTGAGACTCGAAGCTCTTTTGATCCTATGTCGTAAGTGTGGCTGGGCACTATGAAAGACCCAGATGAGCTCGCCCCGTAAATATTCACCAGTGAAGGTGATGGATATAGATCATGATTATGATCAAGTTTATGATGTGTATAACTCGAGTTGGGGATGCGTGACAGAGGGACAGTCCAATGGTTAGCTACCAGGACTTGTCGGGTTGGCTCTATAACCGACAGATGATATCATCAGCCACTAGGGACAGGCATTCATCATATGCATACTATATGAATTGTTTGAGATTGCCTATTTGACTGCATATTACTTGCTAATTGTCTAAATGCCTTAATGGTTCCTATTTGTATATTCCTTGTTTGATATAACTGTGTTTGCTACATTATACTCCTGCTGGTGGTTTGGAGGTGTGAAGGAATCGGAAAGGGAAGTATTAGTTAGACTGAAGAATCTTTAGTCAGTCGCCACATATGGTTTAGCTTGTTTATAATCTTTGATATTATCTGGAGGAAGTTCTAGGATTGCCTTTGGCTTTCCTCTATTATTATGTATTATATATGTGGAAGCTGTTACCATGATGGGGACCTCTGGTTCTCACCCATGCGGATTTTGTGGTTTTCAGATGCAGGACGTGAGGTTTCTCGTTGAGGCTTGCTGGAGACTTCTAGATTAGCGAAGATCCTTTGTTCTTGGGGACTCTGTTTTGGTTTATATGTTTTCTTAGATACTTTTATCTCCATTAAATAATACAAACTGTGATGACTCCTCTTATGGGAGATTTTGGAGAATAGATTTCTGTATTTGTGTCCCTTTGGGTTTCCTTTGGGGTTTTCCTTATTTTATCATATGTATATATTGCTATGCTCGGACCGGTTATCTTCGCAGCCGGATTTTGAGTCTTGATATTCCTATTTTTGACACTCCTTTGTATATATATAATCTCGCGTTGGTTACCCTTGTTCGTTACGTTATCGATCGGAGTGTTGCGCTTTTGAGTTGCGACTTTTGTTTACCCCTTTTTCTATAAAGGCTCCTAGTTATAATCAATCATTCATACTACTATACGTACTAAATTTTTATTTTAGAGGTCGTAATACCTTGCCATCTCTGAATTATGACTTAAGCATAAGACTCTGTATGGTAGGGTGTTACATTATGGTATCAGAGCAGTTCGTTCCTGTAGAGCCTGAGGAAGGGACTGACTATGCTTCTGTGCATTCTCTGTATGCGTGTTATGTGCTGTTAGTATATCTGCTTGATATAATTGGCATAAACGTTCATGAGCATGCATTTGGGACTTTGAAGTACTAGACTTCCGATATTGAGACTGATCAACTTAATATTGATTGTTGGGTGTGTATAGGGACCAGATGGCGCCTCGTGGACGCGGTAGAGGCCGTGGTAGAGGTCGTACGAATGCTCGTGCACCGGAGATTAACCCTAATGATCCGGTGAACTTTATGACGGCGTTGGAGAATATGGCTGCTGCTATGCAAGCCACTACTAAGTCTCTTGGTCAACAGATGAACAACCATGGTAATAATGGAAGTGGAGCTCAGGGCCCGATGACACTGGCAAACTTTTTGAAGGTTAATCCGCCTAAGTTCAAGGGAACTACTAGCCCGACTGAGGCTGATACTTGGTTTCAGGCTATAGAGCGAGCACTGCAAGCACAAGTGGTACCTGAAGGACAGCATGTTGAGTTTGCTACCTATATGCTAACTGGTGAAACGTCGCATTGGTGGCAAGGTATCCGACGTCTTCTACAGCAGGGTGATGACTATATCACCTGGAATGTCTTCCAAGAGGAGTTCTATAAGAAGTACTTTCCGACTTCTGCCAGAACGGCTAAGGAACTTGAGTTACTACAGCTGAAGCAGGGTACCATGTCCATATCAGAGTATACTGACAAGTTTGAGGAGCTGTTCAGGTTCTCTCGTATGTGCCAAGGGACTCCAGTGGAATATGAGGAATGGAAGTGTGTTAAGTATGAAGGAGGACTCCGGAGCAATATCTTCAGCTCAGTGGGACCAATGGAGATCAGAACTTTCTCCGAGTTGGTAAACAAGTGTAGGGTTGCTGAATAGTGTGTAAAAAGGGCAACCGCTGAGAAAGGGAGTCACAAAGGATCATTCCCATAGAACCGAGGGAAGAGCTTTGCACCTAGAGGTCCGCCTTTCAAGAGGGGAAGCTCTTTCAAGAGGCCCAACAACAACAACTCCCAAGGGAAGAAGTTTGGGAAGAAGCCTCAGAATGATCAAGCTTGTACTAGATGTGGGAGTCACCATCCGGGAGCACCATGCAACGCCGGATGGGGCTTGTGCTACAATTGTAGAAAAGCGGGGCACAAAGTGGCAAGCTGCCCGGAGAAGCAGAAACAAGGTGCTGGAAAAGCACAACAGACTGGTCGGGTGTTCACCACTTCAGCTATAGGTGCTGAGGGATCTGAGGTACTTATTCGAGGTAACTGTGAAATGGCTGGTCAAACTTTAAATGCTTTATTTGATTCGGGAGCATCGCATTCATTCATTGCATTTGAGAAAGCCCATGAGTTAGGATTGAAGATCGTAACTTAGGTTATGACCTAAAAGTGTTTAATGCTACCCATGAAGTCATGGTAACTAGGTTAGGATGCCCGAAAGTTTCCTTTAGATTCAAGCAGCGTGAGTTTATTCATAATTTAGTCTGCTTGCCGATGATCGATCTTGATCTTATCTTGGGATTGGACTGGTTATGTAAGAACCATGTCCTGCTTGATTGTTCTATAAAGTGGTGTACTTTATGCCGGAAGATACAGAAGGGCCGGTCGTGGTGAATAATTATTACTTGAATTCGATGATGGTGAACTGTTCTGGGATCGAATGTCAGGGTATCCTGTTGTTAACCGCGGGCGTTTCGGGTGATAATCAAAGGTTGGATCAGATTCCGGTAGTGTGTGAGTTTCCGGAAGTGTTTCCCGATGATATTGATGAATTTTCACCTAACCGAGAGGTTGAGTTTGCTATTGAGTTGGTGCCCAGGGCGGGACCAATCTCAAGTGCTCCTTATAGGATGTCACCGTTAGAGATGGCCGAGCTAAAGTCTCAGTTAGAAGATTTGTTGGGTAAGAATTTTATACGACCAAGTGTCTCTCTGTGGGGTGCGCCAGTGCTACTGGTAAAGAAGAAAGATGGGAGTATGCGGCTCTGTGTGGATTACAGGCAGCTGAACAAGGTTACAATAAAGAATAAATACCCATTGCCGAGAATTGATGATCTCATGGATCAATTACAAGGAGCTGGAGTTTTCTCCAAGATCGATTTGCGATCCGGTTATCACCAGATAAGGGTGAGGGGTGAGGATATCCCTAAGATCGCTTTTAGGACTCGTTATGGTTATTACGAGTACACTGTGATGTCTTTTGAATTGACGAACGCTCCTGCAGTATTCATGGATTACATGAACAGAGTTTTCCGTCCGTTTCTGGATAAATTTGTTGTCGTCTTCATTGACGACATACTAATTTATTCCAAAACTGAAGAAGAGCATGCGGAACACTTGAGGACCGTGTTGCAGATTCTAAAGGAGAAGAAACTTTATGCAAAACTGTTTTGAAAACTAAGAGTGGGAAAGAAATCAAGTGATTTTTGAAAAAGATTTTAAAATTAGAAATCAAAAAGATATGATTGAAAACTATTTTGAAAAAGATGTGATTAAGAAAATATGATTAAAAAGTTATGGTTTTAAAAAGATGTGATTGAAAAGATATGATTTGAAAAACAATTTAAAAAGATTTGATATTGAAAATTAATGACTTGGCTAACAAGGAAAGATATGATTCAAACATTAAACCTTTCTCAACAGAAAAGGCAACATACTTGAATTGTTGAATCAAATCATTAATTGTTAGCAAGTATCTTTGATTTTGAAAATATATGATTGAAAAGATTTGATTTGAAAAAGATTTGATTTTGAAAAATTTTGAAAACTTGAAAAAAAAAATTGAATTAAAAACAAAATCTTCCCTCTTGTGCCATCCTGGCGTTAAACGCCCAGAATGGTATCCATTCTGGCGTTTAATGCCCAAAACACTACCCTTTTAGGCGTTAAACGCCCAACCAGGCACCCTAGCTGGCGTTTAAACGCCAGTTTTCCTTCTTCACTGGGCGTTTTGAACGCCTAGCTTTTTCTGTATAATTTCTCTGCTGTATGTTCTGAATCTTCAATTCTCTGTATTATTGACTTGAAAAGACACAAATTAAAAATTTTTTTGGATTTTTAATGATGAGGAATAATCAAAATGCAACTAAAATCAAATAACAATGCATACAAGACACCAAACTTAGAAGTTTGTATACTGTTGACACTAACAAATTGAGAATGCACATGAGAAACAACAAAACACTCAAGACAAGAGAATTTAAAGATCAAAGTAAGGAAATCATCAAGAACATCTTGAAGATCACTTAAGACACATGAATGAATGCAAGAAGAACAGCAACATGCAATTGACACCAAACTTAACATGAGACACTAGACTCAACAAGAAACATACAATGTTTTTGGTTTTTATGATTTTGTAATTTTTTTTGGATTTTTTCGAAAATTAAGTGGAAAAGAAAATAAAGATATCAAAATTCTTAATGAGAATTCCAGGAATCATGCAATGTTAGTCTAAAGCTTCAGTCTAAAGAAATTAGACATGGCTAGCCAAGCTTCAGCAGGACATTACATTCAAGAGCTAAATTGATGAGAATCAATCAGCTTTGGTGATGATAAGAACATCACCTTGAAACACTAGAATTCATTCTTAAGAACTCTGAAGAAAAATGCCTAATCTAAGCAACAAGATGAACCGTCAGTTGTCCAAACTCAACAATCCCCGGCAATGGCACCAAAAACTTGGTGCACGAAATTGTGATCATCAATGGCGCCATCAACATGGTACGCTCAATTGCAATCTCAACTCTTTATCACAACTTCGCACAACTAACCAGCAAGTGCACTGGGTCGTCCAAGTAATAAACCTTACGCGAGTAAGGGTCGATCCCACGGAGATTGTTGGTATGAAGCAAGCTATGGTTACCTTGTAAATCTCAGTCAGACAAATTCAAATGGTTATGGATGATTTATGAATAAAGCATAAAATAAAGGTAGAGATACTTATGTAATTCATTGGTGAGAATTTCAGATAAGCATATGGAGATGCTTTGTCCCTTCCGTCTCTCTTCTTTCCTACTGTCTTCATCCAACCCTTCTTACTCCTTTCCATGGCAAGCTGTATGTTGGGCATCACCGTTGTCAGTGGCTACAGTTCCGTCCTCTCAGTGAAAATGTTTCAACGCGCTCTGTCACAGCACGGCTAATCATCTGTCGGTTCTCAATCAGGTTGGAATAGAATCCAGTGATTCTTTTGTGTCTGTCACTAACGCCCAGCCTTCAGGAGTTTGAAGCTCGTCACAGTCATTCAATCATTGAACCCTACTCAGAATACCACAGACAAGGTTTAGACCTTCCGGATTCTCTTGAATGCCGCCATCAATTCTAGCTTATACCACGAAGATTCTGATTAAGGAATCCAAGAGATAAACATTCAAGCCTTGTTTGCTTGTAGAACGGGAGTGGTTGTTAGGCACGCGTTCATAAGTGAGAATGATGATGGGCGTCACATAATCATCACATTCATCAAGTTCTTGAGTGCGAATGAATATCTTGGAATAAAAATAAGCTGAATTGAATAGAAGAACAATAGTAATTGCATTAATACTCGAGGTACAGTAGAGCTCCACACCTTAATCTATGGCGTGTAGAAACTCCACCATTGAAAATACATAAGAACAAGGTCTAGGCATGGCCGAATGGCCAGCCTCCCAATGATCTAAGATAGCATAAGACTACTCAAAGATAGCTACCAAGATGAGAATACAATAGTAAAAGGTCCGATTTGTAGAGAACTAGTAGCCTAGGGTTTACAGAAATGAGTAAATGACATAAAAATCCACCTCCGGGCCCACTTGGTGTGTGCTTGGGCTGAGCATTGAAGCTTTCATGTGTAGAGACTTTTCTTGGAGTTAAACACCAGCTTTTGTGCCAATTTGGGCGTTTAACTCCCATTCTTGTGCCAGTTTGGGCGTTTAACTCCCATTCTTGTGCCAGTTCCGGCGTTTAACGCCGGGCAGTTTTGAGCTAATTTGAAACGCCAGTTTGGGCCATCAAATCTCGAGCAAAGTATGGACTATTATATATTGCTGGAAAGCCCAGGATGTCTACTTTCTAACGCAATTGAGAGCGCGCCAATTGGGCTTCTGTAGCTCCAGAAAATCCACTTCAAGTGCAAGGAGGTCAGAATCCAACAGCATCTGCAGTCCTTTTCAGCCTCTGAATCAGATTTTTGCTCAAGTCCCTCAATTTCAGCTAGAAAATACCTGAAATCATAGAAAAACACACAAACTCATAGTAAAGTCCAGAAAAGTGAATTTTAACTAAAAACTAATAAAAATATAATAAAAACTAACTAAAACATACTAAAAACATACTAAAAACAATGCCAAAAAGTGTATAAAATATCCGCTCATCACAACACCAAACTTAAATTGTTGCTTGTTTCCATGCAACTGAAAATCAAATAAGATAAAAAGAAGAGAATATGCAATGAATTCCAAAAATATCTATGAAGATCAGTATTAATTAGATGAGCAGGGCTTTTAGCTTTTTGCCTCTGAACAGTTTTGGCATCTCACTTTATCCTTTGAAATTCAGAATGATTGGCTTCTATAGGAACTCAGAATCCAGATAGTGTTATTGATTCTCCTAGTTAAGTATGATGATTCTTGAACACAGCTATTTTATGAGTCTTGGCCGTGGCCCAAAGCACTCTGTCTTCCAGTATTACCACCGGATACATACATGCCATAGACACATAATTGGGTGAACCTTTTCATATTGTGACTCAACTTTGCTAGAGTCCCCAATTAGAGGTGTTCAGGCTTCTTAAGCACACTCTTTTTGCCTTGGATCACAACTTCATTAGTATTTTTTTCTTTCTCTCTTTTTTTTCTTTTTTTTTGTATTCACTGCTTTTTCTTGCTTCAAGAATCATTTTTATGATTTTTCAGATCCTCAGTAACATGTCTCATTTTTCATCATTCTTTCAAGAGCCAACATTCATGAACAACAAATTCAAAAGACATATGCACTGTTCAAGAATTCAGAAACCAAAATATTGCCACCACATCAAAATAATTAATCTGTTATAAAATTCAAAATTCATGCAATTCTTCTCTTTTTCAATTAAGAATAATTTTTTTATTCAAGAAAGGTGATGGATTCATAGGACATTCATAACTTTAAGGCATAGACACTAAGACACTAATGACCATAAGACACAAACATAGATAAACATAAGCATGAAAATTCAAAAAACAGGAAAATAAAGAACAAGGAAATTAAAGAATGGGTCCACCTTAGTGATGGCGGCTTGTTCTTCCTCTTGAAGATCTTATGGAGTGCTTGAGCTCCTCAATGTCTCTTCCTTGCCTTTGTTGCTCCTCTCTCATGATTCTTTGATCTTCTCTAATTTCATGGAGGAGGATGGAATGTTCTTGGTGCTCCACCCTTAGTTGTCCCATGTTGGAACTCAATTCTCCTAGGGAGGTGTTGATTTGCTCCCAATCGTTTTGTGGAGGAAAGTGCATCCCTTGAGGTATCTCAGGGATTTCATGATGAGTGGGATCTCTTGTTTGCTCCATCCTTTTCTTAGTGATGGGCTTGTCCTCATCAATGGGGATGTCTCCCTCTATGTCAATTCCAACTGAATAACAGAGGTGACAAATGAGATGAGGAAAGGGTAACCTTGCTGATGAGCGGATAATTTATACACTTTTTGGCATTGTTTTTAAGTAGTTTTTAGTAAGTTCAAGCTACTTTTAGGGATGTTTTCATTAGTTTTTATGTAAAATTCACATTTCTGGACTTTACTATGAGTTTGTGTGTTTTTCTGTGATTTCAGGTAATTTCTGGCTGAAATTGAGGGACTTGAGCAAAACTCTGAAAAAGGCTGACAAAAGGACTACTGATGCTGTTGGAATCTGACCTCCCTGCACTCAAAATAGATTTTCTGGAGCTACAGAACTCCAAATGGCGCACTCTCAACGACGTTGGAAGTAGACATCCAGAGCTTTCCAGCAATATATAATAGTCCATACTTTATTCGGGAATTGACGACGTAAAGTGGCGCTCAACGCCAAGTACATGCTGCTGTCTGGAGTCAAACGCCAGAAACACGTCACAACCCGGAGTTGAATGCCAGAAACATGCTATAACCCCGCATTCAACTCCAAGAAAAGCCTCAGCTCGTGGATAGATCAAGCTCAGCCCAAGCATATACCAAGTGGGCCCCAGAAGTGGATTTATGCATCAATTACTTACTCATGTAAACCCTAGTAGCTAGTTTATTATAAATAGAACATTTTACTAGTGTAATAGACATCTTGGGACGATTAGTTCTCAGATCATGGGGGCTGGCCATTCGGCCATGCCTGAACCTTTCACTTATGTATTTTCAACGGTGGAGTTTCTACATACCATAGATTAAGGGTGTGGAGCTCTGCTGTACCTCAAGTTTCAATACAATTACTATTATTTTCTATTCAATTCCCTTTTATTCTTATTCCAAGATATACGTTACACTTCAACTTGATGAATGTGATGATCCGTGACACTCATCATCATTCTCACCTATGAACGCGCGTGACTGACAACCACTTCCGTTCTATTTTATGCCGGGCGCATATCTCTTAGATTCCCCAACAGAATCTTCGTGGTATAAGCTAGATAGATGGCGGCATTCATGGGAATCCGGAAAGTCTAACCTTGTCTGTGGTATTCCAAGTAGGATTCCGGGAATCCGGAAAGTCTAACCTTATCTGTGGTATTCCAAGTAGGATTCCGGGAATCCGAAAACTCTACCCTCTCCCCTTTCCCTATATAAACCCCTCCATTCCACTTCATTTTCACACAACACAACCCCCTCTTCTAAACCTTGGCCGAAACCTACACTCCCCTTTCTCCTCATTATTTTCTTCTTCTTCTTTTTCTCTTCTTTCTTCTCTTGCTTAAGGGCAAGCAATATTTTAAGTTTGGTGTGGTAAAAGCATAAGCTTTTTGTTTTTCCATTACCATCAATGGCACCTAAGGCCGGAGAATCCTCTAGAAAAGGAAAAGGGAAGACAAAAGCTTCCACCTCCGAGTCATGGGAAATGGAAAGATTCATCTCCAAAAGCCATCAAGACCACTTCTATGATGTTGTGGCAAAGAAGAAGGTGATCCCTGAGGTCTCTTTCAAGCTCAAGAAAAATGAATATTCGGAGATCCGACATGAGACCCGAAGGAGAGGTTGGGAAGTCCTAACCAACCCTATGCAACAAGTCGAAATCTTAATGGTTCAAGAATTCTATGCCAATGCATGGATCACTAGGAACCATGATCAAAGTATGAACCCGAGTCCAAAGAATTACCTCAGAATGGTTCGGGGGAAATACTTAGATTTTAGTCCAGAAAATGTGAGGTTGGCGTTCCACTTGCCCATGATGCAAGGAGATGTGCGCCCCTACACTAGAAGGGTCAACTTTAATCAAAGGTTGGACCAAGTCGTTATGGACATATGTGTGGAAGGAGCTCAATGGAAAAGAGACTTCAAAGGTAAGCCAGTTCAACTAAGAAGACTGGACCTCAAGCCTGTGGCTAGAGGATGGTTGGAGTTCATTCAATGCTCTATCATTCCTACTAGCAACCGATCTGAAGTTACTGTGGATCGGGCCATCATGATTCATAGCATCATGATTGGAGAGGAAGTAGAAGTTCATGAAGTCATCTCCAATGAAATCTACAAAATAGCCGAAATGCCCTCCACCATGGCAAGGCTAGCTTTTCCTAACCTTATTTGCCATCTATGTTACTCAGCTGGAGTTATCATAGAAGGAGACATCTCCATTGAAGAGGATAAGCCCATCACCAAGAAGAGGATGGAGCAAGCAAGAGAGACCCTCCACGGATCTCAAGAGATGCATGAGGAAGCTCATCATCAAGAAATCCCTGAGATGCCTCAAGGGATGCACTTTCCTCCCAACAACTATTGGGAACAAGTCAACACTTCCTTAGAAGATTTGAGCCACAATGTGGAATAATTAAGGGTGGAACATCATGAGCACTCCATCATTCTCCATGAAATAAGAGGAGATCAAAGAGCAATGAGGGAGGAGCAACAAAGGCAAGGAAGGGACATAGAAGAGCTTAAGGATATTGTTGGTCCTTCAAGAAGAAGACGCCATTAAGGTGTATTCATTCCTTGTTCTTATTTCTTTCTGTTTTTCGATTTCTATGTTATGTTTATCTATATTTTGTGTCTCTACTTCATGATCATTAGTATGTAGTAACCATGTCTTAAAGCTATGAATAAAATCCATTAATCCTTCTCCCCTCTTAAATGAAAAATGTTTTAATTCAAAAGAACAAGAAGTACATGAATTTCGAATTTATCCTTGAATTTAATTTAATTATATTGATGTGGTGACAATACTTTTTGTTTTCTGAATGAATGCTTGAACAGTGCATATTTTTGATCTTGTTGTTTATGAATGTTAAAATTGTTGGCTCTTGAAAGAATGATGAATAAAGAGAAATGTTATTGATGATCTGAAAAATCATAAAATTGATTCTTGAAGCAAGAAAAAGCAGTGAAAAAGCAAAAGCTTGCGAAAAAAAATGGCAAAAAAAAAATTTAGAAAGAAAAAGAAAAAGCAAGCAGAAAAAGCCAATAGCCCTTAAAACCAAAAGGCAAGGGTAAAAAGGATCCAAGGCTTTGAGCATCAATGGATAGGAGGGCCCAAGGAAATTAAATCCAGGCCTAAGCGGCTAAATCAAGTTGTCCCTAACCATGTGCTTGTGTCATGAAGGTCCAAGTGAAAAGCTTGAGACTGAATGGTTAAAGTCGTGATCCAAAGCAAAAAGAGTGTGCTTAAGAGCTCTGGACACCTCTAACTGGGGACTCTAGCAAAGCTGAGTCACAATCTGAAAAGGTTCACCCAGTCATGTGTCTGTGGCATTTATGTATCCGGTGGTAATGCTGGAAAACAAAGTGCTTAGGGCCACGGCCAAGACTCATAAGTAGCTGTGTTCAAGAATCAACATACTTAACTAGGAAAGTCAATAACACTATCCGAAAGTCTAAATTCCTAGAGAAGCCAATCGTTCTGAACTTCAAAGGAAAAAAGTGAGATGCCAAAACTGTTCAGAAGCAAAAAGCTACAAGTCCCGCTCATCTAATTAGAATTAATATTCATTGATATTTTGGAATTTATAGTATATTCTCTTCTTTTTATCCTATTTGATTTTCAGTTGCTTGAGGACAAGCAACAATTTAAGTTTGGTGTTGTGATGAGCGGATAATTTATACGCTTTTTGGCATTGTTTTTAGGTAGTTTTTAGTAAGTTCAAGCTACTTTTAGGGATGTTTTCATTAGTTTTTATGTAAAATTCACATTTCTGGACTTTACTATGAGTTTGTGTGTTTTTCTGTGATTTCAGGTAATTTCTAGCTGAAATTGAGGGACTTGAGCAAAACTCTGAAAAAGGCTGACAAAAGGACTGCTGATGCTGTTGGAATCTGACCTCCCTGCACTCAAAATGTATTTTCTGGAGCTACAGAACTCCAAATGGTGCGCTCTCAACGACGTTGGAAGTAGACATCCAGAGCTTTCCAGCAATATATAATAGTCCATACTTTATTCGGGAATTGACGACGTAAAGTGGCGCTCAACGCCAAGTACATGCTGCTGTCTGGAGTCAAACGCCAGAAACACGTCACAACCCGGAGTTGAACGCCAGAAACATGCTATAACCCCGCATTCAACTCCAAGAAAAGCCTCAGCTCGTGGATAGATCAAGCTCATCCCAAGCATACATCAAGTGGGCCCCGGAAGTGGATTTATGCATCAATTACTTACTCGTGTAAACCCTAGTAGCTAGTTTATTATAAATAGAACTTTTTACTAGTGTAATAGACATCTTGGGACGATTAGTTCTCAGATCATGGGGGCTGGCCATTCGGCCATGCCTGAACCTTTCACTTATGTATTTTCAACGGTGGAGTTTCTACACACCATAGATTAAGGGTGTGGAGCTCTGCTGTACCTCAAGTTTCAATACAATTACTATTATTTTCTATTCAATTCCCTTTTATTCTTATTCCAAGATATAAGTTACACTTCAACTTGATGAATGTGATGATCCGTGACACTCATCATCATTCTCACCTATGAACGCGCGTGACTGACAACCACTTCCGTTCTATTTTATGCCGGGCGCTTATCTCTTAGATTCCCCAACAGAATCTTCGTGGTATAAGCTAGATAGATGGCGGCATTCATGGGAATCCGGAGAGTCTAACTTTGTCTGTGGTATTCCAAGTAGGATTCCGGGAATCCGGAAAGTCTAACCTTATCTGTGGTATTCCAAGTAGGATTCTGGTATTGAATGACTGTGACGAGCTTCAAACTCCTGAAGGCTGGGCGTTAGTGACAGACGCAAAAGAATCAAGGGATTTTATTCCAACCTGATTGAGAACCGACAGATGATTAGCCGTGCTGTGACAGAGCATAGGACCATTTTCACTGAGAGGATGGGATGTAGCCATTGACAACGGTGATGCCCTACATACAGCTTGCCATGGAAAGGAGTAAGAAGGATTGGATGAATGTAATAAGAAAGTAGAGATTCGAGAGGAGCACAGCATCTCCACATGCCTATCTGAAATTCCCACCATGGAATTATATGAGTAACTATTTACTATTTTATTTTCTGTTTATTATTTATTTTCAAACTTATCATAAACCATTTAATCTGCCTAACTGAGATTTACAAGGTGACTATAGCTTGCTTCATACCAACAATCTTTGTGGGATCGACCCTTACTCACGTAAGGTATTACTTGGATGACCCAGTACACTTGCTGGTTTAGTTGAACGGAGTTGTGATCGCACGTGCCATTACCAGGGATTATAAAGATCCTAATTCATCATACCATGATCTCTTTGGGGTATTTTTGATAGAGCCAATGTTTAAATTTCATACAAGTACAAAGAGACCAACTTTGAGGATCACAATTTTCATCCACCAAGTTTTTGGCGCCGTTGCCAGGGATTGTTCGAGTTTGGACAACTAACGGTTCATCTTGTTGCTCAGATTAGGTAATTTTCTTTTCAAAAACCTTTTTCAAAATCTTTCTTTTCTTTTTCGTTTTTCCAAACATTATTTATAAAAAATTTAATAAAATCATAAAAATCAAAAATATTTTGTGTTTCTTGTTTGAGTCTTGAGTCAAATTTTTAAGTTTGGTGTCAATTGCATGATTTAAAAATTTTTCTTGCATTTTTCGAAAATTCATGTATTCATGGTGTTCTTCATGATCTTCAAGTTGTTCTTGACAAGTCTTCTTGTTTGATCTTGATGTTTTCTTGCTTTGTGTTGTTTGTTGTTTTTCATATGCATTTTTCGTTTGTTAGAGTCCATACATTAAAGATTTCTAAGTTTGGTGTCTTGCATGTTTTCTTTGCATTAAAAATTTTTCAAAAATATGTTCTTGATGTTCATCATGATCTTCAAAGTGTTCTTGGTGTTCATCTTGACATTCATAGTGTTCTTGCATGCATCATGTGTTTTGATCCAAAATTTTTAAGTTTTGGGTCATGTTTGTGTTTTTCTCTCTCATAATTAAAAATTCAAAAATAAAGAAATATCTCTTCCTTATTTTTCTCATAATTTTCGAAAATTTGAGTTGACTTAGTCAAAAATTTTCAAAATTAGTTGTTTCTTACAAGTCAAGTCAAATTTTTAATTTTAAAAATCTTATCTTTTCAAAATCTTTTTCAAAAAATTATATCTTTTTCATTTTTTTTTCTATTTTTCGAAAAGTTCAAAAAGCTTTTTCAAAATATTTTCAAAATCTTTTTCTTATCTTTATATCAAATTTTCGAAAACTCACTAACAATTAATGTGAGTGATTCAAAAATTTGAAGTTTGTTACTTTCTTGTTAAGAATGGTTCAATCTTTAAGTTCTAGAATCTTATCTTGTAGTTTCTTGTTAGTGAAGTAAGTAATTTTAAATTTTTGAATTAAATCTTTTTATCTTTTTATCTTATCTTTTTCAAAAATTTTATCTTTTTCAAAATTTGATTTCAAAATATCTTATCTAACTTCTTATCTTCTAATCTTTTCAAATTTGATTTTAATATCTTTTTTCAACTAACTATTTGACTTTTTGTTTGTTTCTTATCTTTTTCAAAACCACCTAACTACTTTTCCCTCTCTAATTTTCGAAAATACCTCCCTCTTTTTCAAAAATTCTTTTTAATTAATTAATTGTTTCAAATTTTAATTTTAATTTTATTTCTTCCTTTAATTTTTGAAATTACTAACACATTTTTTTAAAATTATTTTCGAAGTTTCTATCTCTTCTCTCTTATTCTATTTAATTATTTAATTACTAACACTTCTCTTCACCTCTCTTCATCTAAATATCCGAACCCACTCTTCTTCACTCTTCTCCCCTTTCTTTTTCTACTAACATAAAGGAATCTCTATACTGTGACATAGAGGATTCCTCTTTCTTTTCTTGTGTTCTTCTCTTTCATATGAGCAGGAACAAGGACAAAAGCACTCTTGTTGAAGCTGATCCTAAACATGAAAGGACTTTGAAGAGGAAACTAAGAGAAGCTAAATTACAACAATCCAGAAGTAACCTTTCAGAAATTTTTGAACAAGAGAAGGAGATGGCAGCCGAACCCAATAATGATAATACAAGAAGGATGCTTGGTGACTTTACCAAACCCACGTCCAAATTTGATGGAAGAAGCATCTCCATTCCTGCCATTGGAGCAAACAATTTTGAGCTGAAACCTCAGCTAGTTGCCTTAATGCAACAAAACTGCAAGTTCTATGGACTTCCAACTGAAGATCCTTATCAGTTTTTATCTGAGTTCTTGCAGATCTGTGAGACTGTTAAGATGAATGGAGTAGATCCTGAAGTTTACAGGCTCATGTTTTTCCCTTTTGGTGTAAGAGACAGAGCTAGAATATGGTTGGATTCACAACCTAAGGATAGCCTGGACTCCTGGGAGAAGCTGGTCACGGCCTTCTTGGATAAATTCTTTCCTCCTCAAAAGCTGAGCAAGCTTAGAGTGGATGTTCAGACTTTCAAACAAAAAGATGGTGAATCCCTCTATGAAGCTTGGGAAAGATATAAGCAGTTGACCAAAAGGTGCCCATCTGACATGTTTTCAGAATGGACCATATTAGATATATTCTATTATGGTCTATCTGAGTTTTCGAAAATGTCATTAGACCATTCTGCAGGTGGATCCATTCACCTAAAGAAAACACCTGCAGAAGCTCATGAACTCATTGACATGGTTGTAAATAACCAATTCATGTACACTTCTGAGAGGAATTCCGTGAATAATGGGACGCCTCAGAGGAAGGGAGTTCTTGAAATTGATGCTCTGAATGCCATATTGGCTCAGAACAAAGTGTTGACTCAGCAAGTCAACATGATCTCTCAAAGTCTGAATGGATGGCAAAATGCATCCAACAGTACTAAAGAGGCAGCTTCTGAAAAAGCTTATGATCCTGAGAACCCTGCAATAGCAGAGGTAAATTACATGGGTGAACCTTATGGAAACACCTATAACTCATCATGGAGAAATCACCCAAATTTCTCATGGAAGGATCAACAAAAGCCTCAACAAGGCTTTAATAATGGTGGAAGAAATAGGCTCAGTAATAACAAGCCTTTTCCATCATCTTCTCAGCAACAGACAGAGAATTCTGAACAAAGCTCCTCTAATTTAGCAAATTTAGTCTCTGATCTGTCAAAAGCCACTTTCAGTTTCATGAGTGAAACAAGATCCTCCATCAGAAATCTGGAGGCACAAGTGGGCCAGCTGAGTAAGAAAGTCATTGAAACTCCTCCCAGTATTCTCCCAAGAAATACAGAAGAGAATCCAAAAGGAGAGTGCAAGGCCATTGATGTGATCAATATGGCCGAATGCACAAGGGAGGAGAAGGACGAAAATCCTAGTGAGGATGACCTCCTGGGACGTCTCTCAAGCAAGAGGGAGTTTCCTAGTAAGGATCCAAAGGAATCTGAGGCTCATATAGAGACCATAGAGATTTCATTAAATCTCCTTCTGCCATTCATGAGCTCTGAAGACTATTCTTCCTCTGATGAGGATGAAGATGTGACTAGAGAGCAAGTTGCTCAATATTTACGAGCTATCATGAAACTGAATGCCAAGTTGTTTGGTAATGAGACTCGGGAAAGTGAACCTCCCTTGCTCATTATGAACTAGATACCTAGATTCAGCAAATTTTACCTCAAAAGAGACAAGATCCTGGCAAGTTCTTAATACCTTGTACCATAGGCACCATGACCTTTGAAAAAGCTCTATGTGATCTGGGGTCAGGGATAAATCTTATGCCACTCTCTGTAATGGAGAAGCTGAGGATCATTGAGGTACAACCTGCCTTGTTCTCATTATAATTAGCAGACAAGTCATTAAGACAGGCTTATAGAATAGTAGAGGACGTGTTAGTAAAGGTTGAAGGCCTTTACATCCCCGCTGATTTCATAATCTTAGACACTAGGAAGGAAGAGGATGAATGCATCATCCTTGGAAGACCTTTCCTAGCTACAGCAGGAGCTGTGACAGATGTCAACAGAGGTGAATTAGTCCTTCAATTGAATGGGGACTACCTTGTGTTTAAGGCACATGGCCATCCCTCTGTGATAAAAGAGAGTGAGCACAAAGAGCTTTTCACAGTTCAGAGTCAAGAAGAGCCCCCACAGTCAAACTCTAAGTTTGGTGTATGGAGGTCACAACCAAACACTAAGTTTGGTGTTAAGACCCCATATCCAAACTCTAAGTTTGGTGTTGGGACTATACAACATTGACCTGATCACCTTGTAGCTCCATGAGAGCCCACTGTCAAGCTATTGACATTAAAGAAGCGCTTGTTGGGAGGCAACCCAATTTTATTTATCTAATTTTTATTTTATTTTATTGTTATTTTGTGTTTTATTAGGTACATGATCATGTGGAGTCACGAAAAAAATATAAAAATTAAAAACAGAATCAAAAACAGCAGAAGAAAAATCAAACCCTGAAGGAAGGACAGACTGGCGTTCAACGCCAGTAAGGAGCATCTGGCTGGCGTTCAACGCCAGAACAGAGCATGAATTTGGCGCTAAACGCCAGAAACAAGCAACATTCTGGCGTTTGAATGCCAGGAATGTGCCTTGAGAAAAGCTGGCGCTGAACGCCAGTAACAAGCATGGAACTGGCGTTCAACGCCAGAAACATGCTACATATGGGCGTTGAACGCCCAGAACATGCTTCACATGGGCGTTGAACGCCCAGAACGTGCATCACCTCGGCGTTTAAACGCCAGAATGGTATGCAAAGGCATTTTGCATGCCTATTTGGTGCAGGGATGTAATTCCTTGACACCTCAGGATCTGTGGACCCCACAGGATCACCTCAGGATCTGTGGACCCCATAGGATCATCTCAGGATCTGTGGACCCCACAGGATCCCCACCTAACATATTCCCACCTTACCTCCTAATCCTATAACACTCTTCCCCATGTCACACTTCCCAACAACTTCAATCTCTGAATCTCTCCTCCCAATAAACATTCTTTCCCAAATCCCTTCACCAATCACCTCAATCTCTCTTCCCCATCACCTCTTCACCACTCACATCCATCCACTCTTCCCCATAAACCCCACCTACCTTCAAAATTCAAAAACACTTTCCCACCCAAACCCACCCTAAAATGGCCAAACCTACCCTCTCCCCTTTCCCTATATAAACCCCTCCATTCCACTTCATTTTCACACAACACAACCCTCTCTTCTATACCTTGGCCGAAACCTACACTCCCCCTTCATCTCATTTTTTTTTTCTTTTTCTTCTTCTCTTCTTTCTTCTCTTGCTCGAGGGCGAGTAATATTTTAAGTTTGGTGTGGTAAAAGCATAAGCTTTTTGTTTTTCCATTACCATCAATGGCACCTAAGGCCGGAGAATCCTCTAGAAAAGGAAAAGGGAAGACAAAAGCTTCCACCTCCGAGTCATGGGAAATGGAAAGATTCATCTCCAAAAGCCATCAAGACCACTTCTATGATGTTGTGGCAAAGAAGAAGGTGATCCCTGAGGTCCCTTTCAAGCTCAAGAAAAATGAATATCCGGAGATCCGACATGAGATCCGAAGGAGAGGTTGGGAAGTCCAAACCAACCCCATGCAATAAGTCGGAATCTTAATGGTTCAAGAATTCTATGCCAATGCATGGATCACTAGGAACCATGATCAAAGTATGAACCCGAGTCCAAAGAATTACCTCACAATGGTTCGGGGGAAATACTTAGATTTTAGTCCGGAAAATGTGAGGTTGGCGTTCCACTTGCCCATGATGCAAGGAGATGTGCGCCCCTACGCTAGAAGGGTCAACTTTAATCAAAGGTTGGACCAAGTCCTTATGGACATATGTGTGGAAGGAGCTCTATAGAAAAGAGACTCCAAAGGCAAGCCAGTTCAACTAAGAAGACTGGACCTCAAGCCTGTGGCTAGAGGATGGTTGGAGTTCATTCAACACTCCATCATTCCTACTAGCAACCGATCTGAAGTTACTGTGGATCGGGCCATCATGATTCATAGCATCATGATTGGAGAGGAAGTAGAAGTTCATGAAGTCATCTCCAATGAAATCTACAAAATAGCCGAAAAGCCCTCCACCATGGCAAGGCTAGCTTTTCCTTACCTTATTTTCCATCTATGTTTACTCAGCTGGAGTTATCATAGAAGGAGACATCTCCATTGAAGAGGATAAGCCCATCACCAAAAAGAGGATGGAGCAAGCAAGAGAGACCCTCCATGGATCTCAAGAGATGCATGAGGAAGCTCATCATCAAGAAATCCCTGAGATGCCTCAAGGGATGCACTTTCCTCCC